>NW_027485241.1:0-46086 GCF_050908995.1 Andrena cerasifolii | reverse complement strand
AAATTTAAAATTTTAAAAAATTTAAAAAAATAAAATAAAAGAAAATAATTTTTTTTTTAATTTTTAGAAAATTAAATAATAATTTTTAAAAAAAATTAAAAAAAAATTAAATTTTTTTTTTTAATTTAAAAAATATAAAAAAATTTTAAAAAAATTTGTAAAAAATTAAAAAAAATAAAAAAAATTTTAAATTTTCAAATAATTTAAAAAATTAAATAAAAATTAAAAAAATAAAAAATAAAAAATATAAAAAAATTTAAACAAAAATTTTTAAAAAATTTCAAAAATTTTTTGTAAAAAATTTAAAAAAATTAAAAAAAAATTTTACATTTAAAAAAAAAATTTAAAAATTTTTTAAAAAAATTTAAAATTTTTTAAATAATTTTAAAAAATTTTCAAAAAATTAAAAAAATTAAATACAAATTTAAAAAAATGAAATAAAAAATATAAAAAATTTTTACAAAAAAATTTAAATATTAAATAAAAATTAAAAAAATTTAAAAATATAAAAAAATTAAAAAAAAAATTTTTTAAATTTTCAAAAAATTTTAAATTTTCAAAAAATTTATAAAAATTTTTTTAAAAAATTTGTAAAAAATATAAAAAAAATTTTCAAAAAATTTTTAAATTTAAAAAAAATTTATAAAAGAATTTAAGAAATTAAATAAAAATTTAAAAAAAATTAAATAAAAAATATAAAAAAAATTAAGAAAAAATATAAAAAACATTTTTTGAAATAAAAAGAAATAATTTAAAAAAATTAAATTTTTTTTAAAATTAAAAAAAAAATTAAAGTAAAGAAAATTTAAAAAAATTTAGATTTAAAAATTTTTTTTTAAAAATTTAAAAAAAAATTTAAAAATTTTCAAAAAAATTTTAAAAATTTTCAAAAAAATTTTAAATTTAAAAAAAAAATTTAAAAAAATTAAAAAAATTAAATGAAAATTTAAAAAAAATTAAATAAAAAATATAAAAAAATTTTCAAAAAAATTGAAAAATTTTTTAAAACATTTTCAAAAAATTCTTAAATTTAAAAAAAAAATTATAAAATTTTTCTGAAAATTTAAAAAAAAATTTTTTTAATCTTTTTATATTTTTTTTAAATTTTTATTTAATTTTTAAATTTTTTTTAAAATTTAAATTTTTTTATTTTTTTTTAAATTTTTACAATTTTTTTTAATTTTTTCATATTTTTTAAATTTAATAAAAATTTTCTTTATTTTTTTTTTTAAATTTAAAATTTTTTTTTTTTTAAATTTTTATTTGTTTATTTTTTTTATTTAAATTTTTTTATATTTTAAAATTTTTTTAAAAAAATTTTTAAAATTTTTTTTAAAAAATTTTTAAAAATTTTTTAAAAATTTTTTTTTAAAAAATTGTTTTAATTTTTTAACAATTAAAAAAAATTTTTTTAATTTTCATTTTTCTTTTATTTTACTTTTTTAATTTTTTTAAATTTTAATTTTTTTTAATTTTCTTATAATTTTTTTTTTAATTCTTTAAATTTTTTAATTTTTTTTTAAAAAATTAAAAAAAAATACAAAAGTTAAATAAAAATTTTTAAAAAATTACAAAATTGTTAAAAAATTAAAACAATCTTTTAAAAAAAAATGTTAAAAATTTTTTCAAAAAATTTTTAAAAAATTTTTGAAAATTTTAAAAAAATTTTTTTTAATCTTTTTATATTTTTAATTTTTTTTTAATTTTTATTTAATTTTTAAAATTTTTTTAAAATTTAAATTTTTTTTTATTTTTTTTAATTTTTTACAAATTTTTTTAAAATTTTTTTTATATTTTTTAAATTTATTTTAAATTTAAAAAATTTTTTTTTAAATCTAAATTTTTTTAAAATGTTCTTTACTTTAATTTTTTTTAAATTTAAAAAAAAATTTTAAAAATTTTAAAAATTAAATAAAAATTTAAAAAAATTAAAATATAGATATAAAAAAATTAAAAAAAAGTTTAAAAAATTTCAAAAAAATTTTAAAAATTTTCAAAAAATTTAAAAAATTAAATACAAATTTTAAAAAAATGAAATAAAAAATAAAAAAAAATTTTACAAAAAAATTTAAAAATTAAAAAAAATTTAAAAATATAATAAAATTAAAAAAAAAATTTTAAAAAATTTCAAAAAATTAAAAAAATTTGTAAAAATTAAAAAAAAATTTTTTTAAATTTTCAAAAAAATTTTAAAAATTTTCAAAAAAAATTTAAAAAATTTTAAAAATTTAAAAAAAAATTTTAAAAATTTTAAAAATTTTAAAAAAATTCAAAAAATTTAAAAAATTAAAAAAAAATAAAAAATTTATAAGAAAATTAAAAAAAACATAAAATTTTAAAAAAAATTAAAAAAAATTTCAAAAAATTAAAAAAATTAAATACAAATTTAAAAAAATGAAATAAAAAATATAAAAAATTTTTACAAAAAAAATTTAAAAATTAAATAAAAATTTTAAAAAATTTAAAAATATAAAAAAATTAAAAAAAAATTTTTAAAAATTTTCAAAAAAAATTTGAAAAAAATTAAAAATTTTTTAAAAAATTGAAAAAAATTTTAAATTTCAAAAATTAAAAAAAAAATTTTAAAAAATTTAAAAATTTAAAAAAAATTATAAGAAAATTAAATAAAATTTAAAATTTTAAAAAATTAAAGAGTAAAATAAAAGAAAAATAAAAATTAAAAAAAAATTTAAAAATTGTTAAAAATTTAAAACAATTTTTAAAAAAAAAATGTTAAAAATTTTTTAAAAAATTTTCAAAAAATTTTTAAAAAATATTTAAATTTAAAAAAAAATTATAAAAAAATTTTGAAAATTTAAAATTTTTTTTTAAACTTTTTATATTTTTAAATTTTTTTAATTTTTATTTAATTTTTAAAATTTTTTTTTATTTTTTTTTAATTTTTTACAAATTTTTTAAAATTTTTTTTATATTTTTTAAATTTAAAATTTTTTTTTAAATCTAAATTTTTTAAAATGTTCTTTACTTTAATTTTTTTTTAAATTTAAAAAAAAATTTAAAAATTTTAAAAATTAAATAAAAATTTAAAAAAAATAAATAAAAAATATAAAAAAAATTCAAAAAAATATAAAAAACATTTTTTGAAATAAAAAGAAATAATTTTAAAAAAATTTAATTTTTTTAAAATTTAAAAAAAAAATTAAAGTAAAGAAAACTTAAAAAATTTAGATTTACAAAAAAATTTACATTTAAAAAAAAATTAAAAAATTTCTAAAATTTTTTTTTAAAAAATTGTTTTAATTTTTTAACAATTTTGTAATTTTTTAAAATTTTTATTTAACTTTTTTTATTTTTTTTTAATTTTTTAAAAAAAAATTTTCAAAAATTTAAAAATTTAAAAAAAAAATTATAAGAAAATTAAAAAAAATTAAAATTTAAAAAATTAAAAAAGTAAAATAAAAGAAAATAAAAATTAAATTTTTTTTTTAAATTGTTAAAAAATTTTAAAAATTTTAAAAAATTAAATTAAAATTTAAAAAAAAAAATTGAAAAAAAAATTAAATTTATTTTTTAAAACATTTAAAAAAAATTGTTAAAAAATTAAAACAAAATTTTAAAAATTTAAAAAAATTTTAAAAATATTAAAAAATTTTTTTTTTAAATTTTAAAAATTAAATAAAAATTAAAAAAAAATTTACAAAATATAAAAAATTTCATAAAAATTTTTAAAAAATTTCAAAAAAATTTTAAAAAATTTCAAAAAATTTAAAAAAAATTTTAAAAAATATACAAAAATTTAAAAGAAAAATTAAAGAAATTAAAAAAAAATAAACAAATAAAAATTAAAAAAAATAATAATTTAAAACAAAAATAAATAAATTTTGTTTAAAATTAAAAAAAAATAAAATATAAAGAATTTTTTTTTAAATTTAAAAATATAAAAAATTTTTAAAAAAATTGTAAAAAATTAAAAAAAAAATTAAAATAAAAAAATTAAAAAAAAATATACAAAAATTTAAAAGAAAAATAAAAAAATTAAAAAAAATAAACAAATAAAAATTTAAAAAAATTAAAAAACATTTTTTCAAATAAAAAGGAATAATTTTAAAAAAATTAAAAGAATTTTTTTAAATTAAAAAAAAATTAAAAAAAATTTTAAAAATTAAATAAAAAATTTTTTAACAAATTGAAAAAAAATTAAAATTTTTTTAAAAACATTTAAAAAAATTGTTAAAGAATTAAAACAAAATTTTAAAAATTTAAAAAAATTTTAAAATATTAAAAAAAATTAAAAAATTTTTTTAAAAATATAAAGAAATTAAAAAAAATTTTAAAAATTATCAAAAAAATTTTCAAAAATTTTCAAAATTTTTTTTTAAAAATTAAAAAAATAAAAAAAGTTAAATAAAAATTTTAAAAAAAATTTTAAAAATTAAAAAAAAAAATTTTTTTAATTTTCAAAAATTTTTTTAAAAAATTTTCAAAAAAATTTGAAAATTTTAAATTTTTTTAACAAAAAATAAAAAAATTATAAGAAAATTAAAAAAAAATTTTTTAATTTTCAAAAATTTTTAAAAAAATTTCAAAAAATTTTTAAAAAAAATTTCAAAAAAATTTTAAAAAAATTTCAAAAAATTTTTAAAAAATTTCAAAAAATTTTTTAAAAAATTTCAAAAAATTTTTAAAAAAATTTCAAAAAATTTTTAAAAAAACTTTAAAAAATTTAAAAAAAATTTTTAAAAAAATAAAAAAATTATAAGAAAATTAAAAAAAATTTTAAATTTAAAAAAAAATTAAAAAAGTAAAATAAAAGAAAAAGAAAATTTAAAAAAAAATTAAACAAAAACATTTTTTGAAATAAAAAGAAATAATTTTAAAAAAATTAAATTTTTTTTTAAATTTAAAAAAAATTAAAGTAAAGAAAATTTAAAATATAAAAAATTCAACTAAAAAAAATATACAACAATTTAAATGAAAAATTAAAATAATTAAAAAAAATAAACAAATGAAAATTTAAATGAAATAATAAAAATTAAAATTTTTTTTTTAAAAAATTTAAAAAAAAATTAAAAAATTTAAAGATTAAAATAAAGGAAAAATAAAATTTAAAAAAAATTAAAAGAAAACATTTTTTGAAATAAAAAGAAATAATTTAAAAAAAATTAAATTTTTTTTAAATTTAAAAAAAAATAAAGTAAAGAAAATTTTAAAAAAATTTAGATTTAAATTTTTTTCAAATGTTAAAAATATAAAAGAAATTAAAAAATTTTTTGTAAAAAAGTAAAAAAAAAAATTTTTTTAAATTTTAAATTTAAAAATTATAAAAAAATTTTTTAAAAATTTTTAAAAAATTTTCAAAAAATTTTCAAAAATTTTCAAAAAATTTAAAAAAATTTTCAAAAAATTTAAAAAAATAAAAAAATTATAAGCAAATTAAAAAAAACATTTGAAATTTAAAAAAAATGAAAAAAGTAAAATAAAAGAAAAATAAAAATTTAAAAAAAAATTACAAAATTGTTAAAAAATTAAAACAATTTTTTTAAAAATTGTTTTAAAAAATTTAAAAAAAAATAAAAAAAATTAAATTAAAAAAATTTCAAATAATTTGAATTTTTTTTAAATTTTTAAAAAAAAATTAAAAACATTTAAATATAAAAAAATATAAAAAAAATTTTAAAAAATTTTAAAAAATTAAATAAAAATTTAAAAAAAATTGAAAAAAAAATTAAATTTATTTTTTAAATCATTTAAAAAAAATTGTTAAAAAATTAAAACAAAATTTTAAAAATTTAAAAAAATTTTAAAAATATTAAAAAATTAAATAAAAATTAAAAAAAATTTAAAACATATAAAAAAATTGTTAAAAAATTAAAACAAAATAAAAAAAATCAAAATAAAAAATTTTAAAATATAAAAAAAATTTAAAATAAAAAAAAGTATACAAAAATTTAAAAGAAAAATAAAAAAAGTTTAAAAAATAAACAAATAAAAATTTAAAAAAAATAAAAAGAATTTAAAAACAATTTTAAAAAATTAAAAGATTAAAATAAAGGAAAAATAAAAAATAAAAAAAATTTAAAATTGTTAAAAAATTAAAACAAATTTTTTAAAAAAATTTTAAAAAAATTTTTTAAAAAAAATTTTAAAAGATTTAAAAAATTAAAAAAAAAATTAAAAAAAAATCAAAATAAAAAATTTTAAAATATAAAAAAAATTTAAAATAAAAAAAGTATACAAAAATTTAAAAGGAAAATAAAAAAAGTTTAAAAAATAAACAAATAAAAATTAAAAAAAAATAAAATGAATTTAAAAAAAAATTTTAAAAATTAAAAGATTAAAATAAAGGAAAAATAAAATTTAAAAAAAATTAAAAAAACATTTTTTGAAATAAAAAGAAATAATTTTGAAAAAATTAAATTTTTTTAAATTTAAAAAAAATTAAAGTAAGGAAAAATTTAAAAAAAATTTGGATTTAAAAAAAAATTTTAAATTTAAAAAAAAATTTTAAATTTAAAAAAAAATTAAATAATTTTCAAAAAAATTTAAATTTAAAAAAAATTTAAAAATCAAATAAAAATTTTAAAAAATTAAAAAATATATATATAAAAATTTTCAAAAAAAAAATTAAAAAGATTTTCAAAAAAATTTTAAAAATTTTCAAAATTTTTTTTTAAAAAATAAAAAATAAATAAAAAAATTAAAATAAAAAAAAATATACAAAAAAATTTGAAAAAAATTTTTTAAAAAAAATTTTAAAAAAATTTTTTAAAAAAAATTTTAAAAAAATTTTTTAAAAAAAATTTTAAAAGATTTAAAAAATTAAAAAAAAATTAAAAAAAAAATCAAAATAAAAAATTTTAAAATATAAAAAAAATTTAAAATAAAAAAAAGTATACCAAAATTTAAAAGGAAAATAAAAAAAGTTTAAAAAATAAACAAATAAAAATTAAAAAAATATAAAAAGAATTTAAAAAAATTTTTTAAAAATTAAAAGATTAAAATAAAGGAAAAATAAAATTTAAAAAAAATTAAAAAAACATTTTTTGAAATAAAAAGAAATAATTTTGAAAAAATTAAATTTTTTTAAATTTAAAAAAAATTAAAGTAAGGAAAAATTTAAAAAAAATTGGATTTAAAAAAAAATTTTAAATTTAAAAAAAATTTAAATAATTTTCAAAAAAATTTAAATTTAAAAAAAAATTAAAAATCAAATAAAAATTTTAAAAAATTAAAAAATATATATAAAAATTTTCAAAAAAAAAATCAAAAAGATTTTCAAAAAAATTTTAAAAATTTTCAAAATTTTTTTTTAAAAAATAAAAAATAAATAAAAAAATTAAAATAAAAAATTTTTAAAATAAAAAAAAATATACAAAAAAATTTGAAAAAAATTTTAGAAACTAAAAGATTAAAATAAAGGAAAAATAAAATTTAAAAAAAATTAAAAAATCATTTTTTGAAATAAAAAGAAATAATTTTAAAAAAATTATTTTTTTTTAAATTTAAAAAAATTAAAGTAAGGAAAAATTTAAAAAAAAATTTAGATTTAAAAAAAAAATTTTAAATTTAAAAAAAAATTAAAATTTTTTTAAAAAATTAAATAAACATTTAAAAAATATTAAATAAAAAATATAAAAAAAAATTTTAAAAAATTTTTAAAAAATTTTCAAAATTTTTTTTAAAAAAATTAAAAAAAATTTAAAATATAAAAAATTTTTTTTAAATAAAAAAATATACAAAAATTTAAAATAAAAATAAAAAATTAAAAAAAATAAACAAATAAAATTTAAAAAAAATAATAATTGTAGTATCGGAATAAGTTCAGCGAGACGTTGAGAACCTCGGAGGAGACAGGCCCGTTGGGGAAAACCCAACGCGTCACCGGGCCCAGCGACGCGCGCAAGGGTTTGTCGGGGCGAGAAAGCGCGCGGCGGAGCGATGTCCATATTTGGGCATGAGGGCGACTTGAAAAGCGTGCGTGGTGGGGATGTAGCGTCCTTTTTCGGAAAGGCGAGTTTTTCCGCGGAAAGGACAGAGTTGGAACAACCGGCAGAGTGTGTAGATGTACTGAGTCGTTGTGTTAAATCGAGTTGTTTGTGTCGTAGTCGGTTATCTTGTATTAGTTTTAGTTTCTTTCAATCTTATATATATATATCTTTCCTGTTTATATTAAATATATTTTATTTATCCCACAATTTTTGGGGCTCAGCCGGGATAGAAAACACAGGAAAACAGGATTGTCGGTCAAAGCTATTTACGCGGTAATCGTGAAGTTGTATCCAGTGAAACGGTTGTTGTGCTGTGACGGTGAAGTACTGTTACGAAAGAGTTAAAATAAACCGAATATTCACAATGAGTGACGCGGGAAGTGCTGATAATACTATTGTTGATCTTGGGGAAAAAGATGGCGGCAATGCTAGGCTGGCACGAGTTGACGCAATGAAGCTGCCCGAGTTGAAGCAGGAGTTGCAGAGCCGTAAGCTGAAGATATCCGGAAAGAAGAAGGAGCTGCAAGATGGGCTGAGAGCTGCTCTTACGTTGGAAGCCGAGCATGGGGAAGATGCAGATGAAGATGAAGATGGTTCTGACGAAAGTGAAGATGATGATGTTAAGAAATGCACAAGGCAAACGCAAATGTTGACGTTTAAGGATGTTGAGGAGTCTATGGGTACGTTTAGCGGTGATGATAAAGTAAACGTCCGTTGCTGGCTCGAAGAATTTGAAGATATGGCGGAGCTGTGCAAATGGAGTGATATTCAAAAAATCGTATATGCGAAGCGATTGTTGCGCGGATCGGCTAAGTTGTACGTCAACTATGAGAAATGTTGTCGTAAGTGGTCTGAAATGAAGCAAGCGTTGAGATCCGAGTTTGCACGAGTGGTAGACGTCCATAAGATACATAAGGAATTATCGTGCAGAACCAAGAAAACAAATGAATCATACCAGGAGTACATCTACCAAATGCTGGATATAGCCAAACAAGCAGACATGGAAGTCACCGCGACCATTAAATATATTATTGAAGGGATTCAAGACGATGAGTGCAATAAAATGATATTGTACGGAGCCAAAAGCGTACGAGAGCTGAAGGAGAAGTTCGAGTCCTACGAAGCCATGAAGGAGAATGCAAGAGTGAAGAGCAGGCGAACTGAAGAGAAGACGAAGAAGGCGGTCCGAGGAGGTGTTGGAGCTGTGATGCAAGGAGGTGTAAGAAAATGTTTCTTATGTGAGGACCGGAACCATTTAAGTGCGACTTGTCCGACGAAAAGTAAAGGCATGAAGTGTTTTAAGTGTCAGGGGTATGGGCATATTGCGCTTGAATGTAAAGGCGAGAGTAAACCTGTAAAGGATGTGAGTAGTACATCGGAAGCGTCGAGGAAAAAGCGCCTTAAGGAGGTACAGATTGAAAATTGTGAGTTAGTAGCGTTAATAGATTCGGGTAGCGATTTGAATTTAATACGAGCAGATCATTATGTAAAAATTGGCGCGCCTAGACTAAGTAATACGATTTTACAATTTCGCGGCGTTGCGGTGGAAAGCCATCATACGTTAGGAGTATTTTCAACACACATAACGATAGATCATGTAGTGTATCCAATAGATATACATGTTGTACCTGACGTGTTGACGTCACACGGTTTAATAATTGGTACAGATTTTCTAGACTCCGTAGAGCTAATTATGAAAGGGGGAGAAATTTCTATTAGGAAGCTAGACGTGCCAGAAGTGTATAGCATTAGTGTTGAACCTGCAGTGAATGGAGTTGATTTGTCGCATGTTACAGTTCCTGAGCATAGAGAGGCAATAGAAGTTTTAGTCGAAAATTATAAGCCTAATAAAACACGCGAAGTGGGGGTTACGATGAACATTATTCTTACTGATGATGTGCCTGTTTACCAAAGACCGCGACGATTGTCTCCTAAGGAAAAAGCAATAGTCGATGAACAAATAAAGGCGTGGGTAGAGAATGGGATTATACGACCGTCTCACTCAGATTATGGGAGTCCGATAGTGTTGGTTGTGAAAAAAGATGGTACAATTAGAATTTGCATTGATTTTAGACACCTGAATAAGAAAATAGTGAAGGACAGGTACCCTTTGCCGTTAATAGAGGACGAGTTAGACTCACTACAGGGCGCGAAAGTGTTTAGCACACTTGATTTAAAGAATGGGTTTTTTCATGTGCCCATTGAAGAAGGTAGTCAAAAGTATACCGCTTTTGTTGTACCCAACGGCCATTACGAGTTTTTGAGAGTGCCTTTCGGACTCTGTAATTCGCCAGCCGTTTTCCAAAGGTTCATACATGCCGTGTTCAGAGAATTAATAGCGGTGGGAATGGTGCGCGTTTACATGGATGATATAATAGTTCTAGCGAATGATGTTGTAAGTGCAATTGCAAACCTTGAAGCTGTGTTGGGCGTAGCGAGTCAATTCGGATTAGTAGTGAATTGGGGTAAATGTAAATTTTTGCAAACGAGGGTGGAATACTTAGGGCATATTGTCGAAAATGCTTGCATTCAGCCGTCAGAACATAAAACTAGAGCCGTAATTAAATTCCCGAAACCTCAGTGTGTGAAGGACGTTCAGAGTTTTTTAGGCTTAACAGGATATTTTAGAAAATTTATCCATCGTTATTCAGTTATAGCGCGTCCAATGTCGGATTTGTTGAGAAAGGATGTCAAGTTTAGGTTTGGTGCGTTGGAACTGGAAGCGTTTAATAAATTGAAGTTAACGTTGAGTAGTGCACCGGTATTAAAATTATATCGTACAGGCGCCGAGACAGAGCTGCACACTGATGCGTCTGGTTTAGGATATGGAGCAATTTTATTGCAGCGCGATACTCAGGATGGTGCCTTCCATCCCGTGTATTACGCGAGTGGGAAAACTACGCCTGCCGAGGAAAAATACCCGAGTTATGAACTTGAAGTCTTAGCGATCATTAAATCCTTGAAAAAGTTTCGAGTTTACCTGTTAGGAATTTCGTTTAAAATTGTTACTGATTGTCAGGCGTTTACGTTGACAATGAATAAGAAAGATTTGTGCGTGCGAGTAGCTAGGTGGGTTCTTCTGCTCCAGGAATTTCAGTATACGATTGAGCATAGGCCGGGTAGAAGTATGGTTCATGTCGACGCCCTGAGTAGAAATCCGTTGCCTACAATTATGCTAGTAGAGGAAGATGACGACGGAATTATTGTCAGGTTGCGTGAAGCTCAACGAGGTGACGATGAATTGCGGAAAATTTGTGACAACATCGAGCAATACCGAAAGAATGGCTATGTTGTAAGTCGTGACGTGTTGTACAGAGTGGTAAATGACACCCCGCTGGTGGTCGTACCTAAACCAATGCAGGTACAGGTAGTCCGCCGGGTGCACGAACGCGGTCACTTTGGGGTGATTAAGACTGAGGCGTTGTTAAAGAGAGACTATTGGTTTAAGGGAATGCGTCAGAAAGTAGAAAAAGTTGTACGAAATTGTATAAATTGTATTCTAGCCGAGCGGAAACATAATAAGCAGGAGAGGTTTTTGTGTAGTATTGATAAGGGGGAAGAGCCGTTTGATACATACCACGTTGACCATCTTGGACCGTTGCAGTCTACAAAGAAGTCTTATCGACATATTTTTGCTGTTATTGATGCGTTCACGAAGTTTGTTTGGTTGTATCCGACAAAGTCGACGAGTTCTGCTGAAGTCATTGACCGTTTAAGGAAGCAGTCCGTAATATTCGGTAATCCCAAGCGAGTTATTTCCGATCGCGGTACGAGTTTTACGTCTGACGCCTTTAAGGATTATTGTAAAGAGGAAGGGATTTGTCACGTGTTGATAACAACAGGGATGCCGCGAGCGAATGGGCAGATAGAAAGGGTCAATAGGACGCTCATATCGTTGCTGACCAAATTAGCTGCGCCGAAGCCGGAGGAGTGGTACAAATACCTCGAATCAGCTCAGAAATATCTGAACGCGACACCGAGTAGGAGTACCAATACAACGCCTTTTCGTTTGTTGTTTGGTACACATGTAAGAATGCGTGAGGATCCTGAAATCAGAAAGTTGATAGAGGGTGAGTGGATCGCTATGTTTCAAGAAGAGCGTGACGAGATGCGGTTACGAGCGAAGAGGAAAATCGCGGAGGTTCAAGCGCAGAACAGAAAATCGTTTAACAAGAATCGCAAAGAAGCCACGGAGTACAGGCAGGGCCAGCTGATAGCAATTAAAAGAACGCAAGCCGGTCCAGGCTTGAAGTTCCATGCGAAGTATTTTGGGCCTTATTGCGTAAAAAGGGTATTGAGGAATAACCGTTACGTGGTGGAAAAGGTTGGAGAACACGAGGGTCCGCGGACGACGTCTACGGCTGCCGACCACATGAAGCCGTGGGTCACCGACGAGGAAGACGACCTGTCCGATGATAGCGAATCGGTGTAGGGTAGAACCAAGGACATCTGAGGGCAGATGTCATATCAGGATGGCCGAATGTAGTATCGGAATAAGTTCAGCGAGACGTTGAGAACCTCGGAGGAGACAGGCCCGTTGGGGAAAACCCAACGCGTCACCGGGCCCAGCGACGCGCGCAAGGGTTTGTCGGGGCGAGAAAGCGCGCGGCGGAGCGATGTCCATATTTGGGCATGAGGGCGACTTGAAAAGCGTGCGTGGTGGGGATGTAGCGTCCTTTTTCGGAAAGGCGAGTTTTCCGCGGAAAGGACAGAGTTGGAACAACCGGCAGAGTGTGTAGATGTACTGAGTCGTTGTGTTAAATCGAGTTGTTTGTGTCGTAGTCGGTTATCTTGTATTAGTTTTAGTTTCTTTCAATCTTATATATATATATATCTTTCCTGTTTATATTAAATATATTTTATTTATCCCACATAATTTAAAACAAAAATAAATAAAATTTTTTTAAAATGAAAAAAAAAAAAAAATAAAGAAAATTTTTTTTAAATTTAAAAAATATAAAAAAAAATTATAAAATTTTTTGTAAAAAATTTAAAAAAAATTTAAATTTTAAAAATATTTAAACAAATTTTAAAAAAATTTAAAATTTAAATAATTTGAAAAGAAAATTTTAAAAAAATTTAAAAATTTTTTTAAAAAATTAAAAAAAATTAAAAAATTAAAATAAAAAATTAAAAAAATATAAAAAAAATTTAAATTTAAAAAAAATTTTAAAAATTAAATAAAAGTAAAAAAAAATTTTTTTAATTTTTTAAAAAATTAAATATAAATTAAAAAAAAATTTTAAAAAAAGTTAAAAATTTTTTTTAAAACATTTAAAAAAATTGTTAAAAAATTAAAACAAAATTTTCAAAAAAATTTAAAAAATTTTCAAAAAATTTTTTAAAAAATTAAAAAAATTTAAAATATAAAAAATTTTTTTAAATAAAAAAAATATACAAAAATTTAAAACAAAAATAAGAAATTAAAAAAAAATAAACAAATAAAAATTAAAAAAAATAATAATTTAAAACAAAAATAAATAAATTTTTTTTAAAATTAAAAAAAATAAAAAATAAAGAAATTTTTTTAAAATTAAAAAAATAAAAAAAAAGAAAAATTCTTTTTTCAATTTAAAAAATATAAAAAAATTTAAAAAAAATTTGTAAAAAATCAATAAAATATAAAAAAAATTTAAATTTATAAAAAATTTTAAAAATTAAATAAAAATAAAAAATTTTTTTTTAAATTTTTTAAAAAATTAAATAAAAATTAAAAAAAATTTTAAAAAAAGTTAAAAATTTTTTTTTAAACATTTAAAAAAATTGTTAAAAAATTAAAATAAAATTTTAAAAATTTTTAAAAATTTTAAAAATATTTTTAAAAAAAAATTTTAAAAGATTTAAAAAATTAAAAAAAATTTATAAGAAAATTAAAAAAAATTTAAACTTTAAAAAAAAATTAAAAAAACATTTTTTGAAATAAAAAGAGATAATTTTGAAAAAATTAAATTTTTTTTAAATTTAAAAAAAATTAAAGTAAGGAAAAATTTAAAAAAAATTTAGATTTAAAAAAAAAATTTTAAATTTAAAAAAAAATTAAAATTTTTTAAAAAATTAAATAAAAATTTAAAAAATATTAAATAAAAAATATAAAAAAAAATTTTAAAAAATTTTAAAAAATTTTCAAAATTTTTTTTAAAAAATTTTTAAAAAATTTTCAAAATTTTTTTTAAAAAAATTAAAAAAAATTTAAAAAATTATCAAAAAAATTTTCAAAAATTTTCAAAATTTTTTTTTAAAAAATTAAAAAAATAAAAAAAGTTAAATAAAAATTTAAAAAAAAAATTTTAAAAATTAAAAAAAAAATTTTTTTAAATTTTCAAAAAATTTTTAAAAAATTTTCAAAAAAATTTGAAAATTTTAATTTTTTTTAAGAAAATAAAAAAATTATAAGAAAATTAAAAAAAAAAATTTTAATTTTCAAAAAATTTTTAAAAAAATTTCAAAAAATTTTTAAAAAAATTTCAAAAAATTTTTAAAAAAATTTCAAAAATTTTTTTAAAAAATTTCAAAAAATTTTTTAAAAAATTTCAAAAAATTTTTAAAAAAACTTTAAAAAATTTAAAAAAAATTTTTAAAAAAATAAAAAAATTATAAGAAAATTAAAAAAAAAATTTAAATTTAAAAAAAATTTAAAAAAGTAAAATAAAAGAAAAATAAAATTTAAAAAAAAAATTAAACAAAAACATTTTTTGAAATAAAAAGAAATAATTTTAAAAAAATTAAATTTTTTTTTAAATTTAAAAAAAATTAAAGTAAAGAAAATTTAAAATATAAAAAATTCAACTAAAAAAAATATACAAAAATTTAAATGAAAAATTAAAATAATTAAAAAAAATAAACAAATGAAAATTTAAATAAAATAATAAAAATTAAAACTTTTTTTTAAAAATTTAAAAAAAAATTAAAAAATTTAAAGATTAAAATAAAGGAAAAATAAAATTTAAAAAAAAATTAAAAGAAAACATTTTTTGAAATAAAAAGAAATAATTTTAAAAAAATTAAATTTTTTTTTAAATTTAAAAAAAATTAAAGTAAAGAAAATTTAAAATATAAAAAATTCAACTAAAAAAAATATACAAAAATTTAAATGAAAAATTAAAATAATTAAAAAAAATAAACAAATGAAAATTTAAATAAAATAATAAAAATTAAAATTTTTTTTAAAAATTTAAAAAAAAATTAAAAAATTTAAAGATTAAAATAAAGGAAAAATAAAATTTAAAAAAAAATTAAAAGAAAACATTTTTTGAAATAAAAAGAAATAATTTTAAAAAAATTAAATTTTTTTTTAAATTTAAAAAAAAAATAAAGTAAAGAAAATTTTAAAAAAATTTAGATTTAAATTTTTTTTCAAATGTTAAAAATATAAAAGAAATTAAAAAATTTTTTGTAAAAAATTAAAAAAAAAATTTTTTTAAATTTTAAATTTAAAAAATTATAAAAAAAATTTTTAAAAATTTTTAAAAAATTTTCAAAAAATTTAAAAAAATAAAAAAATTATAAGCAAATTAAAAAAAACATTTGAAATTTAAAAAAAATTAAAAAAAGTAAAATAAAAGAAAAATAAAAATTTAAAAAAAAATTACAAAATTGTTAAAAAATTAAAACAATTTTTTTAAAAATTTTTTTAAAAAATTTAAAAAAAAATAAAAAAAATTAAATTAAAAAAATTTCAAATAATTTGATTTTTTTTTAAATTTTTAAAAAAAATTAAAAACATTTAAATATAAAAAAATATAAAAAAAATTTTAAAAAAATTTTAAAAAATTAAATAAAAATTTAAAAAAAAATTGAAAAAAAATTAAATTTATTTTTTAAAACATTTAAAAAAAATTGTTAAAAAATTAAAACAAAATTTAAATAATTTAAAAAAATTTTAAAAATATTAAAAAATTAAATAAAAATTTAAAAAAAAAATTAAAACATATAAAAAAATTGTTAAAAAATTAAAACAAAATTTTAAAAATTTTAAAATTTTTAAAAAATATTTTTAAAAAAAATTTTAAAAGATTTAAAAAATTAAAAAAAAATTATAAGAAAATTAAAAAAAATTAAACTTTAAAAAAAAAATTAAAAAAGTAAAATAAAAGAAAAATAAAAAATAAAAAAAATTTAAAATTGTTAAAAAATTAAAACAAATTTTTTAAAAAAAAATTTTAAAAAAATTTTTTAAAAAAAATTTTAAAAAAATTTTTTAAAAAAAATTTTAAAAGATTTAAAAAATTAAAAAAAAAATAAAAAAAAATCAAAATAAAAAATTTTAAAATATAAAAAAAATTTAAAATAAAAAAAAGTATACAAAAATTTAAAAGAAAAATAAAAAAAGTTTAAAAAATAAACAAATAAAAATTTAAAAAAAATAAAAAGAATTTAAAAAAAATTTAAAAAAATTAAAAGATTAAAATAAAGGAAAAATAAAAAATAAAAAAAATTTAAAATTGTTAAAAAATTAAAACAAATTTTTTAAAAAAAATTTTAAAAAAATTTTTTAAAAAAAATTGATGGTTTTATTAAGTGAGATACTCGTCGATATGGTTATTGTAATGTATTTGCCTTTGTTATTTACACGACATAAGAAAGGTCCTTGCTATACAAAGGTATATAACGCACTAATCTAAGGTTTAGCTCGTGGTAGTTTCGTCGCTACCGCTCGTCATGAAAGACACGGTTGATACCTAGATGGGTAAGTGTACTTGCCCATTTCTAACACTCCCCCATATCATTGTGTCTGTAATAACTCTAATTCATATTCATTAATTGAACACATATTTCGTGTTTACATCTAGATAACGCTTTTGTTAGTATATCAGCTACCATTAAGTTTGTACTTAGGTATTTTACGTCTATAATGCCTGTTTCCTGCGCGTCTCGGGAAAAATGATACCTAATGTCTATATGTTTACTGCGTGAATGGTGCACGCTGTTCTTAGATAACTGTATCGCACTTTGATTATCACAGTATATTTCCGTCGCATTTTCTATTAGGTTAGTGATTTTCATATGTTTTAACAATTTTCTTACATAGTCTACTTCGTTCGCGGCTTGCGAAAGAGCCATGTACTCTGCCTCCATGGTAGAGAGCGCGACGGACTTTTGTTTCTTACTACACCAGCTGATCGGACCGCCCGCTATACATAAAAGGAATCCAGTATATGACTTCCTATCGCTTGTGTCGCTTGCCCAATCGGCATCTACATATGCCATAAAGTTATTTTGCTCAGTGTTGTACTTTATGCTATATTCTATTGTCCCTTTTAGATACTTTAGTACTCGCTTCGCCATCTTCCAATGAGTTGAGGACGGATTTTCACAGAACCGGCTCAGTAAATTGGTTGTAAAAGCTATGTCGGGCCTCGTGGCGTTTGCCAGATAATTTAAACTACCTACTAGTTCCCTATATGGCTTATCTAACTTTTCGTTAACGTTATCTTTGGTTTCCGACAGTAACTGTAGAACATTTAGATTTTTTTCTATGGGCGTATTCATGGGATTACAGTCTTCCATGTGGAACCTTTTTAAGAGATCTTTTATATATTTCTTTTGCTTTATTGTAATGCTGCCTATATCCCCTTCTCTTTCTATGTGTATTCCCAAGATGTCTCTAACATTTCCTAAATCCTTCATTTTAAATTTTTGTTTTAATATTTCTTTTAACTTAATTACATTTTCTAAATTCGCGGACGCTATTAACAGATCGTCGACATATACTACTATTATTGTATCTTGGCCCGTTGTCGGCTCGGTATATACACAAGGATTCTGGGGTGTTCTTTTAAAGTTAATGCTAGTTAAGTAATTATCTAATTTGCGATACCACTCGCGTCCGGCCTGTTTCAGGCCGTATAGAGGTTTATTCAACTTACATACTCTCTCTTCCGCACCCGGTTTGACAAACTGTTCAGGCTGCTCCATATATAACTCGTCTCGCAAATCGCCTTGTACATACGCAGTTATGACATCCATTTGATGGATATGCATTCCTCTTATGGCGCTGACTCCTAACAGCGTACGGATGTTCTCCAAACGTGCCACTGGTGCGAAAACCTCATTGAAATCTATCCCTTCGCGTTGTTGGTCGCCTCTAGCCACTAGTCTGGCTTTGTATTTTTGGATGGAGCCATCCTGATGCTCCTTGACCTTAAACACCCATTTATTCTTTATTACTTTTTTATTCTTGGGTCTACTCACCAAGATCCATGTGTTGTTTTCCATCAAAGTGTCATATTCTTCTTTCATTGCGTGTAGTCATGCGTCTTGGTTTGGATCTTCCATCGCCTGACGTACAGTTGTTGGTGCTTGTTGAGTTTGTTTGGTTTGGTATAATTTTCGTGGTCTGCCTGGCTTTCCCGTCTTCTCCAGTTTGGGACGACCCGGTCCTCGGCTGGTTTTCGGAGTGTCATTGCTGATTGGTGGTTCTTCTGCTGGTTCTTCTTTTTGAGAGAGGTCTTCGCTGACATCTTCCTCTGATGAACTGTCCTCTGCTGAACTCTCTGCGTCTGTTGTTTTTGGGACTGGTTTTTTTATTTGTGCTTCTAGTAGGCTTGGTTCGTCTTTGCATGTGCTTGTCCCTTGGTCTTCTATAAAACGAACGTCTCTTCTTTTAAAGACTTTTTTTGTTCCTCTTTCCCACAAGCGGTATGCTTTGGCCTCTTCTGAATATCCGACTAGGACGTATTCTTTTCCTTTGGGCTCGAATTTATTTCTTTTGCGTCCCTTCTCTAGGGCTATGACTCGGCTTCCAAATTTTCTTAGAAAACCTACGTATGGTTTCTCGCCGGTCCAAACTTCATGCGGCGTGGTTTCTTGATTTGCTGTCGTTGGACATCTATTTCTTATATATGCCGCTGTTCCAATTGCCTCGGCCCATAAGGTGATTGGTAGTTCTGCTTGCATAAGCAAACATCTGGCCATTTCTACTAGAGTACGATTTAGCCTTTCGGACACTCCATTCTGTTGGGGCGTGTATTCTACAGTTAGTTCCCTTGTTATGCCTTCCTTTTTCAAAAATTCACTAAATGCGTGCGATAGATATTCAGTACCGTTGTCGGTCCTCAATTTCTTAATTCTGTGGCCTGTTGAGTTTTCTACACGAGCCTTATATTCTTTGAACGCATCCAGTACATCAGATCGGTTCTTTAATGGTATGACCTGAACGTGACGACTTTTGTCATCTATGAAGGTCACAAAGTATTTGGCTCCCCCTAAAGATGCTTTACTAAATGGACCACATATATCACTGTGCACTAACCCTAGTACTTCCTTTTCTCTTCGCACAGACGATTTAAAAGGCAACTGGTGTATTTTTGCTTTTTCGCATATTTCACATATAGGATTGGAAATGTCAATTTTGTCCTTTATTCCAATCACCATTTCCTTGTTTTTTAATTTTCGTACGTCGCTGTAATTTAAGTGCCCCAATCTTTGGTGCCATTTGGTTATTGCACTGTTTTGTTCCGTTTGTATCATGGCACTATGTTTTGCACTTTCTTCCACTACATACAGACCATTTTGTTCCTTCGCAATCATTGCCAGTGACCCGTCTGGACGCGTTATTTTAGCACTGTCTTTGTAAAAGGTCACCCTGTACCCATTTTTGGTTATTTTGGACACTGACATCAAATTGTTCTTGAAGCTGGGTACGAACATGGCCTCTTTTAATTTAATGTTGTTTTTGTTTTTATTTGCGATGTTGATTTTTAGTTCAATTTGTCCTTTTCCCATCGAGTTTACACTCTCTTCGGTGGCTGTGTATATTTGGCTGTGATGATCATGAATGTCTGTGAATTTGTTTTTATCATTACTCATATGTGTGGTCGCTCCACTATCTAGATACCAAGTGGTGGATTTTGTGCAATAGTTGTTAAACGCTGAGGCTGTCCATGCGTCGCTCCGACCTTGTGTTGAATTGTCCATCTTCGTACGACAATCCCTTGCACGGTGTCCATACTTTTTGCATATGTTGCAGTTTCCATTAAATTTATTTTGCTTTTCCTTATCCTTTTTGTTTTTGTTATATTTTTTTGTTACTAAGGCATTGTTACTGTTGGTTTCTTCCTCTGCTTTGTTGCTGGTTTCTCCTTTCCTCGCTTCCTCTTTTATCAACTTTAACTTTAGGCTTTCGAGGTTAGGTAACTCGTCACGTGACTCGATGGCAACCGCGAAATTTTCGTACTCTGTTGGCAAGGAGCTCAGCAACATTATCGACGCTAGTTCGTCTGGAATCTTTATCCCCACTCCTTCCAACTGTTCGACTTTAAATTGGAAGTCGTTAATGTATTGCGTCATAGTTTGCTGAGGTTCCTTTTTCAGCCTGTGTAATTGCTTATAAAGAGCGGCTTTTCGCACTGGACCTCTGGACTCATGTACGCTCTTTAGTTTTTCCCAAGCTTCATGCGAAGTTTCGGCCCTTTTCACGTGGTTTAACTGATTGTTCTCCACGCTTAATAGGATCAACGCCAATGCCTTTTCATCTTTCTTCGACCATTCGAGTGCGTTTTCTTTGGTCTGTGCTTCTTTTCCGTTTGTATATGACCACAGCTCGTTGAATATGAGAAGACTTCTTACTTGGATTTTCCAGGATTCATAGTTCTTCTCGCCAAGCTTCTGGATATGATTTGGGTTCAACGTGGCCATGTTGTTCTTTGTTTGGATAAACTTTTGTTTCCTTGTTTTCACTTTCACCTTACTTATTTTTAATTACGCGCAGTGGGAACGTCACTGGGCCCATAACCTGATGGTTTTATTAAGTGAGATACTCGTCGATATGGTTATTGTAATGTATTTGCCTTTGTTATTTACACGACATAAGAAAGGTCCTTGCTATACAAAGGTATATAACGCACTAATCTAAGGTTTAGCTCGTGGTAGTTTCGTCGCTACCGCTCGTCATGAAAGACACGGTTGATACCTAGATGGGTAAGTGTACTTGCCCATTTCTAACAAAAATTTTAAAAGATTTAAAAAATTAAAAAAAAAATTAAAAAAAAATCAAAATAAAAAATTTTAAAATATAAAAAAAATTTTAAATAAAAAAAAGTATACAAAAATTTAAAAGAAAAATAAAAAAAGTTTAAAAAATAAACAAATAAAAATTAAAAAAAAATAAAAAGAATTTTAAAAAAATTTTAAAAAATTAAAAGATTAAAATAAAGGAAAAATAAAATTTAAAAAAAATTAAAAAAACATTTTTTGAAATAAAAAGAAATAATTTTGAAAAAATTAAATTTTTTTAAATTTAAAAAAAATTAAAGTAAGGACAAATTTAAAAAAAATTTGGATTTAAAAAAAAATTTTAAATTTAAAAAAAATTTAAATAATTTTCAAAAAAATTTAAATTTAAAAAAAATTTTAAAAAAAAATTTAAAAATCAAATAAAAATTTTAAAAAATTAAAAAATATATATAAAAAAATTTTCAAAAAAAAATTAAAAAATTTTCAAAAAAATTTTCAAAATTTTCAAAATTTTTTTTTAAAAAATAAAAAATAAATAAAAAAATTAAAATAAAAAATTTTTAAAATAAAAAAAAATATACAAAAAAATTAAAAAAAAATTTTAGAAACTAAAAGATTAAAATAAAGGAAAAATAAAATTTAATAAATTAAAAAATCATTTTTTGAAATAAAAAGAAATAATTTTAAAAAAATTAATTTTTTTTAAATTTAAAAAAAATTAAAGTAAGGAAAAATTTAAAAAAAAATTTAGATTTAAAAAAAAAATTTTTAAAATATAAAAAAAAATTTAAATAAAAAAAAATATACAAAAATTTAAAAGAAAAATAAAAGAAATTAAAAAAAATAAACAAATAAAAATTTAAAAAAATAATAATTTAAAACAAAAATAAATAATTTTTTTTTAAAATTAAAAAAATAAAAAATAAAGAAAAATTCTTTTTTCAATTTAAAAAATATAAAAAAATTAAAAAAAAATTGTAAAAAATTAATAAAATATAAAAAAAATTTAAATTTATAAAAAATTTTAAAAATTAAATAAAAATAAAAAAAATTTTTTTAAATTTTTTAAAGAATTAAATAAAAATTAAAAAAAAATTTTAAAAAAAGTTAAAAATTTTTTTTTAAACATTTAAAAAAATTGTTAAAAAATTAAAATAAAATTTTAAAAATTTTTAAAAATTTTAAAAATATTTTTAAAAAAAAAATTTAAAAGATTTAAAAAATTAAAAAAAATTTATAAGAAAATTAAAAAAAATTTAAACTTTAAAAAAAAATTAAAAAATTAAAAGATTAAAATAAAGGAAAAATAAAATTAAAAAAAAATTAAAAAAACATTTTTTGAAATAAAAAGAAATAATTTTGAAAAAATTAAATTTTTTTTAAATTTAAAAAAATTAAAGTAAGGAAAAATTTAAAAAAAAATTTAGATTTAAAAAAAAAATTTTAAATTTAAAAAAAAATTAAAATTTTTTAAAAAATTAAATAAAAATTTAAAAAATATTAAATAAAAATATAAAAAAAAATTTTAAAAAATTTTAAAAATTTTCAAAAAATTTTAAAAATTTTCAAAATTTTTTTTAAAAAATTTTCAAAAAATTTTTAAAAAATTTTCAAAATTTTTTTTAAAAAATTTTTAAAAAATTTTCAAAATTTTTTTAAAAAAATTAAAAAAAATTTAAAATATAAAAATTTTTTTTTAAATAAAAAAATATACAAAAATTTAAAATAAAAATAAAAAATTAAAAAAAAATAAACAAATAAAATTTAAAAAAATAATAATTTAAAACAAAAATAAATAAAATTTTTTTTAAAATGAAAAAAAATAAAAAATAAAGAAAATTTTTTTTAAATTTAAAAAATATAAAAAAAAATTAAAAAATTTTTTGTAAAAAATTAAAAATTTTTTGTAAAAAATTAAAAAAAAATAAAAAAATTTAAATTAAAAAAAAATTTAAAAATTAAATAAAAATTTTAAAATTTTTTTTAAAAAATATAAAAAAATTAAAAAAAAATTTTTAAAAATTATCAAAAAAAATTTCAAAAATTTTCAAAATTTTTTTTAAAAAAATAAAAAAAAATAAAAAAAATTATAAAATTTTTTGTAAAAAATTTAAAAAAAAAATTTAAATTTAAAAAAAAAATTTTAAAAATTTTAAAAAATTTTTGAAAAAACTTTAAACAAATTTTAAAAAAATTTAAACAAATTTAAAAAAAAAATTTAAAATTTAAATAATTTGAAAAAAAAATTTTAAAAAAATTTAAAAAAATTTTTTTAAAAAATTAAAAAAAAATTAAAATAAAAAATTTTTAAAATATAAAAAAAAATTTAAATAAAAAAAAATATACAAAAATTTAAAAGAAAAATAAAAGAAATTAAAAAAAATAAACAAATAAAAATTTAAAAAAATAATAATTTAAAACAAAAATAAATAATTTTTTTTTAAAATTAAAAAAATAAAAAATAAAGAAAAATTCTTTTTTCAATTTAAAAAATATAAAAAAATTTAAAAAAAAATTGTAAAAAATTAATAAAATATAAAAAAAATTTAAATTTATAAAAAATTTTAAAAATTAAATAAAAATAAAAAAAAAATTTTTAAATTTTTTAAAAAATTAAATAAAAATTAAATAAAAATAAAAAAAAAATTTTTAAATTTTTTAAAAAATTAAATAAAAATTAAAAAAAAATTTTAAAAAAAGTTAAAATTTTTTTTTAAACATTTAAAAAAATTGTTAAAAAATTAAAATAAAATTTTAAAAATTTTTAAAAATTTTAAAAATATATTTAAAAAAAAATTTTAAAAGATTTAAAAAATTAAAAAAAATTTATAAGAAAATTAAAAAAAATTTAAACTTTAAAAAAAAATTAAAAAATTAAAAGATTAAAATAAAGGAAAAATAAAATTAAAAAAAAATTAAAAAAACATTTTTTGAAATAAAAAGAAATAATTTTGAAAAAATTAAATTTTTTTTAAATTTAAAAAAAATTAAAGTAAGGAAAAATTTTAAAAAAAATTTAGATTTAAAAAAAAATTTTAAATATAAAAAAAAATTAAAATTTTTTAAAAAATTAAATAAAAATTTAAAAAATATTAAATAAAAATATAAAAAAAAATTTTAAAAAATTTTAAAAAATTTTCAAAAAATTTTTAAAAAATTTTCAAAATTTTTTTTAAAAAATTTTCAAAAAATTTTTAAAAAATTTTCAAAATTTTTTTTAAAAAATTTTCAAAAAATTTTTAAAAAATTTTCAAAATTTTTTTTAAAAAATTTTTAAAAAATTTTCAAAATTTTTTTTAAAAAATTTTTAAAAAATTTTCAAAATTTTTTTTAAAAAATTAAAAAAAATTTAAAATATAAAAAATTTTTTTTAAATAAAAAAATATACAAAAATTTAAAATAAAAATAAAAAATTAAAAAAAATAAACAAATAAAAATTAAAAAAATAATAATTTAAAACAAAAATAAATAAATTTTTTTTAAAATTAAAAAAAATAAAAAATAAAGAAAATTTTTTTTAAATTTAAAAAATATAAAAAAAAATTAAAAAAATTTTTGTAAAAAATTAAAAAAAAATAAAAAAATTTAAATTAAAAAAAAATTTAAAACTTAAATAAAAATTTTAAAATTTTTTTTAAAAAATATAAAAAAATTAAAAAAAATTTTATAAAAATTTTCAAATTTTTTTTTAAAAAAATAAAAAAAATAAAAAAAATTAAAAAATTTTTTGTAAAAAATTTAAAAAAAATTTAAATTTTAAAAATATTTAAACAAATTTAAAAAAAAAATAAAATTTAAATAATTTGAAAAGAAAATTTTAAAAAAATTAATAATTTTTTTTTTAAAAAATTAAAAAAAAATAAAAAAATTAAAATAAAAAATTAAAAAATATAAAAAAATTTTAAATTTAAAAAAAATTTAAAAAATTAAATAAAAGTAAAAAAATTTTTTTAATTTTTTAAAAAATTAAATATAAATTAAAAAAAATTAAAAAAAAAGTTAAAAATTTTTTTTAAAACATTTAAAAAAATTGTTAAAAAATTAAAACAAAATTTTAAAAATTTTAAAAAATTTTAAAAATATTTTTAAAAAAATTTTTTAAAAGATTTAAAAAATAAAAAATAAATAAGAAAATTAAAATAAAACAATTTTAAAATATATAAAAAATTTAAATAATAAAAAATATACAAAAATTTAAAAGAAAAATAAACAAATAAAAATTTTAAAAAATAATAATTTAACCAAAAATAAATAACTTTTTTTAAATTAAAAAAAATAAAAAATAAAGAAAAAATTTTTTTTAAAATTTTAAAAATATAAAAAAAATTAAAAAATGTTTTGTATAAAATTAAAAAAAAAATTTTTTTAAAAAATTTTTAAATAATTTGAAAAAAAAATTAAATTTTTAAAAATTTTAAAAAAATTAAATAAAAATTTAAAATTTTTGTTTAAAAAAATAAAAAAATTAAAAAAAAATTTTAAATTTAAAAAAGTATTTAAAAAAGAATTTAAAAATTATATAATAATTTTAAAAAATTTTAAAAAAATATATAAAAAATTTAAAATATTATAATTTAAAACAAAAATAAATAAAATTCTTTTAAAATTAAAAAAAATAAAAATAAAGAAATTTTTTTTAAATTTAAAAAATATACAAAAAATTAAAAAAAATTGTAAAAAAATAAAAAAAAATTTTAAATTTAAAAAAAAAATTTAAAAAAATTAAATAAAAATTAAATAAAAATTTTAAAAAAAAATTTAAAAATTAAAAAAAAAAAATTTTAAAAATTAAAAAAAAAATTTAAATTTTCAAAAGAATTTTAAAAAAATTAAAAAGCTTTGAAAAAATTTTCAAAAAATTTGAAAAAATTTTCAAAAAATTTGAAAAAATTTCCAAAAAATTTTAAAAAATTTTCAAAAAATTTTAAAAAAATTTTAAAAAATTTAAAAAATTAAAAAAAAAATTATAAGAAAATTAAAAAAAAACATTTAAAATTAAAAAAAAATTAAAAAAAGTAAAATAAAAGAAAAATAAAAATTTAAAAAAAAATTTAAAAATTGTTAAAAAAATTAAAACAAATTTTTAAAAAAAATTTAAAAAAAAATAAAAAAAATTAAAAATTTTTTAAAAATTAAATAAAAATTTTTTAAAAAAAATTAAAAAAATATAAAAAAAAATTTTAAAAAATTTAAAAAAAAATTTGAAAAAATTTGAAAAAATTTAAAAAAATTTTAAAAATTTAAAAAAAAATTATAAGAAAATTAAAAAAAAACATTTAAAATTTAAAAAAAATAAAAAAAGTAAAATAAAAAAAAATAAAAATTTTAAAAAATTTAAAAATTGTTAAAAAATTAAAACAAATTTTTTAAAAAATATAAGAAAATTAAAAAAAAAATTCAAAAATTTTTTAAATAAATTAAAATTTTTAAATTTTTTTAAAAAATTTAAAATATAAAAAAAATTAAAATAAAAAAAATATACAAAAATTTAAAAGAAAAATAAAAAAAAATTAAAAAATAAACAAATAAAAATTTAAAAAAAATAAAGAAATAAAAAGTAAAAAAAATAAAAAAAATTAAAATTTTTTTAAATTTAAAATAAAATTAAAGTAAAGAAAATTTAAAAAAATTTTAGATTTAAAAAAAAATTATAAAAATTAAAAAAAAAATTTCAAAAATTTCAAAAAATTTTTAAATTTAAAAAAAATTTAAAAAAAAATATATAAAAATTTAAAATATTATAATTTAAAACAAAAATAAATAAAATTTTTTAAAATTAAAAAAATAAAAAATAAAGAAATTTTTTAAATTTAAAAAATATACAAAAAATTAAAAAAAAATTTGTAAAAAAATAAAACAAAAATTTTAAATTTAAAAAAAATTTTAAAAATTTAAAAAAATTAAATAAAAATTAAATAAAATTTAAAAAATTAAAAAAAAAATTTTAATTTTCAAAAGAATTTTAAAAAAATTTAAAAAAAAATTGAAAAAATTTTAAAAAAATTTGAAAAAATTTTCAAAAAATTTTAAAAAAATTTTAAAAAATTTAAAAATTTAAAAAAAAAATCATAAGAAAATTAAAAAAACATTTAAAATTAAAAAAAATTAATAAAAGTAAAATAAAAGAAAAATAAAAATTTAAAAAATTAAAAAATTGTTAAAAAATTAAAACAAATTTTTAAAAAATAGAAGAAAATTAAAAAAAAATTCAAAAATTTTTGAAATTTTTTTTAAAAAAATTTTAAAATATAAAAAAAATTTAAAATAAAAAAAATATACAAAAATTTAAAAGAAAAATAAAAAAAAATTAAAAATAAACAAATAAAAATTAAAAAAAAATAAAGAAATAAAAACTAAAAAAAATTAAAAAAAATTAAAATTTTTTTAAATTAAAAAAAATTAAAGTAAAGGAAATTTAAAAAAAAATTTAGATTTAAAAAAAAAATTATAAAAATTTAAAAAAAAAATTTCAAAAATTTCAAAAAATTTTTAAATTGAAAAAAAAATTTAAAAAAATTTAAAAATTAAATAATAATTTAAAAAAAAATTTAAAAAAATATAAAAAATTAAAATTTTTTTTAAATTTTCAAAAATTTTAAAAAAATTAAAAAAATTTTTTTAAAAATTTAAAAAATTTAAAAAAATAAGAAAATTAAAAAAAAATTAAATTTAAAAAAATTAAATAAGTAAAATAAAAGAAAAATAAAAATTAAAAAAAAAAATTTAAAAATTGTTAAAAAATTAAAACAAATTTTTTAAAAAAAAATTTAAAAAAAATTTAAAAAAAATTTTAAAAAATTTTTTAAAAAATTTTAAAAAAATAAACAAAATTTTAAAAAATAAAAAAAAATTTTAAATTAAAAAAAATATACAAAAATTTAAAAGAAATAAAAATAAACAAATAAAATTAAAAAAATTAATAATTTAAACAAAAATAAATAATTTTTTTTAAATTAAAGAAAAATAAAAAATAAAGAAAATTTTTTTTTAAAAATTTTAAAAATATAAAAAAAATTAAAAAATTTTTTGTAAAAAATTAAAAAAAAAAATTTTTAAATTTTTAAATTTAAAAAAAATTTTAAAAAATTGTAAAAAACATTTAAAAAAAAATTTTAAATAAAAAAAAATATACAAAAATTTAAAAGAAAAATAAAAAAATAAAAAAAATAAACAAATAAAAATTTAAAAAAAAAAATAATTTAAAACAAAAATAAATAATTTTTTTTAAATTAAAAAAAAAATAAAAAATAAAGAAATTTTTTTTAAATTTTAAAAATATATATATATATAAATTTTTTGTAAAAACTTAATAAAAAATTAAAAAAAAATTTTAAGTTTAAAAAAATTTTTAAAAAATTTTTTAAAAAATTTAAAATAAAAATTTTAAGTTTAAAAAAATTTAAAATAAATTTTTTAAAAAATTTCCAAAAAAATTTTTAAAAAAATTAAAAAAAATAAAAAAATTTTAAAATATAAAAAAAAAATTTTAAATAAAAAAAATATACAAAAATTTAAAAGAAAAATAAAAAATAAAAAATAAAACAAATTAAAATTTAAAAAAAATTAATAATTTAAAACAAAAATAAATAATTTTTTTAAAATTAAAAAAAATAAAAAATAAAGACAATTTTTTTAAAAAATTTTAAAAATATATATAAAAATTAAAAAAAAATTTGTAAAAAATTTTTAAATTAAAAAAAATTTAAAAAAAAATTTAAAGTTTTTAAAAAAATTAAAAAAAAATTAAATATAAAAAAAATAATTTTTTTTAAATTTTAAAAAATTAAATAAATACTTTAAAAAAAATTAAAAAAATTTTTTTTAAAACATTTAAAAAAAATTGTTAAAAAATTAAAACAAAATTTTAAAAATGTTAAAAAATTTTAAAAATATTTTTAAAAATTAAATAAAATTTTTTTAAAATTAAATAAATTTTTTTTAAAAATTAAATAAAATTTTTTTAAAATTAAATAAAATTTTTTTAAAAATTAAATAAAATTTTTTTAAAAAAATTTAAAAAAATTTAAAAAAATTAAAAAAAAAATTTAAAAATTGTTAAAAAATTAAAATAAATTTTTAAAAAAATTTAAAATATTTTTTAAAAAAAATTTTAAAAAATTTAAAAAAATAAATAAAAAAAAAATTTTAAAAAACAAAAAAATTAAAAAAAAATTTATTAGAAAATTAAAAAAATTTTTAAAAATTTAAATAAAATCAAAAAAAAAATAAGAAAATTAAAAAAAAAATTAAAAATTAAAAAAAAATAAAAAATTAAAAATTTTTTTTTAAAAAATATTAAAAAAATTAATAAAAGAAATAAAAAATAAAAAAAAACGAAAAATTTTTTTAAAAAAATTTTAAAAAATGAAAAAAAAATTTTAGAAAATGAAAAAAAGGTTTTAAAAAATTTAAAAAAATTTAAATATTAAAAAAATTAAAAAATATAGAAAAAAAATTTTAAAAAAATAATAAAAAATTAAAAAAAAATTTGTTAAAAAATTAAAACAAATTTTTTAAAAAAAAATTTTAAAAATTTATAAAAAAATTTAAAAATTTCAAAAAATTTTAAAAATTTTAAAAAAATTTTAAAAATAAAAAAATTTCAATTTAACAAAAATTAAAAAAAAAAATTTAAATTAAAAAAAAATTTAAAAAAGAAAAAAATTTAAAAATTTAGAAAAAAAATTTAAAAAAAAATAAAAAAAAAATTTTAAAATTTGTTAAAAAATTAAAACAAATTTTTCCAAAAAAATTTGAAAATTTAAAAAAATTACAAAAATTTTTTTAAAAATTAAAAAAAATATTTAAAATTAAAAAATAATTAAAGAAAAGAAATTTAATTTTTTTTTTTAAAATTAAAAAAAAATTATAAATTAAAAAAAAAATTTAAAATTTGAAAATATTTAGAAAAATTTTAAAATCATAAATAAAAAAAATTAAAAAAAAATTGTTAAAAATTAAAACAAAATTTTAAAAAAAATTTTAAAAAATTAAAATTTTTTTTAACATTTAAAAAAATTTTAAAAGTAATTTTAAAAAATTTTTAAAATTTATAAAAAAATTTCAAAATTTCAAAAAATTTAAAAAAAATTAAAAAAAAATAAAATTTAAAAAAAAAACAAAAAAATTAAAAAAAAAATTTTAAAAATTAAAAAAAAAATTAAGAAAAAAATTTAAAAAACATAAATAAAACTTTTTTAAAAGAAATTGTTAAAAAATTAAAACATAATTAAAATTTTTTTTAAATTTTAAAAAAAAATTAAAAATTAAAAAAAATAAGAAAATTAAAAAAAAAATTTAAAAATTAAAAAAAAAATTAAAAAATTATAAGAAAATTAAAAAAAAATTAAAAATGTAACGTCCCACGATTTTTCGCGCGTTTCCTATTCCCAATTCCACTAGTAAACCTCAAAATCACTCCACTAAAGTCTATCAAACTCAACTCCTACCCCATCTCCTCAATCACCGATCACCTTGATGTTGCACCTTAGCGGTCAACAACACAGGATGATCAATACAAACCTCCACCTCGCTGATGTACCTTAGCGGTCCCCATCACGAGATGATCGTTTCAAAACCCTCTTCGCCTATTCGTCTTACAAGGCACGAATCATTCCCTCCAAAAACAAATTCAAACAAGTCCCTCATTACAAATCCCTCTTAAATCGAGACCAAGTCTCAACCCCCTCTTTACGACTCATGAAGTCCAAGCCACTCTAATAACCCCTTTCCCGTAAAACACCCGAAATCCATTCGATGAGTTGAGTATCTCTTTTCCCAGTCATAAAAACCCCAGAAACCTAATTGCGACGTATATTTGGCGTACGTAACATAAATACGTCTATTAATAGACGTACCGTTTGTAAAAACCTCGGAAGTCCTACTGCGTCTTAAACCGAAATGTGTCAAGGTCTTTACCGCGCGTACCCCACAATACTCCTGTGAAAGTAGATAAATATGAGGTCCTGACAAGCCGAGTTCTCTTTCTTCGACAGAAATCACTCTTCGGTAGAAGGCTTACTTGAAAAGTATATCTTTAAAGTGTTAATATTAAACTCAGTGTTCGACGATCACCGTAAGCCATTTATATTACTTAATATTATTGTGCATATCACCACCATACCATACTATTCAATTATTTCGTTTATAACTGCTTATCGCAATCTTACTATTCAATTATTTCGTTTATAACTGCTTATCGCAATCTTACTATTCTATTATTTTGTTTATAACTGCTTATCGCAATCTTACTATTCTATTATTTTGTTTATAACTGCTTATCGTAATCTTATCATATTATTATTATTAACGATCATTATTAAACGACTTATATTGTATCTCATGTCCATATATATATATTAAATGTTATAACCATATTACAAATATTGTGCCAATGCTAAAAGCCCCCTCGCACGATTATAATAACCGATTAACGAAGTTAATAAATCGCTTTGTTTAAAATCTTGCTTCCAGTTGTTCGTGTTCAACCATTAGTTACGAACGTACTAAGATACAAACCAACGAGTCGGCGAAACAGCTGATCGCGGATCGCGAACTAGAGCACAGTGACAGTGTTTACTAACATTCCCTTGCATAGCTGCACGTATAGACGAATTTCTCAAGAAATATTACGAGGAAACTTTTTGTGCCTATGCAACGGTAAATCTGATATTACGTAAACCAAAACAAAGTGCTAACGGGTGTTCCCCAAATACGCTCTAGCCTTTAAACTTCCCTGGTCGACTAGTGTGCTGGATTATAGATTCGCGCCTGGCGTTCCTCCCTGTAAAACGATTAGTGTGCTGGATTATAGATTCGCGCCTGAATTCCTTCAAAATCCTCAGTGTGCTGGATTCAAGATTCGCGCCTGACGTTCCTCTCCTTCAAAACCCTCAGTGTGCTGGATTCAAGATTCGCGCCTGACGTTCCTCTCCTTCCAAACCCTCAGTGTGCTGGATTATAGATTCGCGCCTGAATTCCTTTCAAACCCTCAGTGTGCTGGATTATAGATTCGCGCCTGAATTCCTTTCAAACCCTCAGTGTGCTGGATTCAAGATTCGCGCCTAAGTTCCTTCCAAACCCTCAGTGTGACGGATTTAATATTCGCGCCTGGTCTTCCCCCAAAAATCTCAGAGTGCTGGATTTTAGATTCGCGCCTGTCTTTCTCCTTTCCTAATGTCATCGTTCCCAAAAGACCTCACCCGGGACGTGACATAATTTTGGTGACAGCGGTGGGATCCGTCAACTGTTAATAGGAATAAATTCCCTAACATACGGTACCCACAATTGCCTATTTAGCATGTATACAGAATACGTTAGTCCGTGGAAACCAGCCTACAGGAGCCGCCAATTACAAAATTTGACGGCATCTATACGGCGACTAGTACCAACAGAAACGGTGACAGAGTATCAAATTCACTACTGCCAAACACCCTATACATTCCCTAATTGCCTAAGGTGCAATAGCGTGATATATCAAACGCGTCCCGCAACCAATTGTGTCGAGTGTACACAGTGGTACTTCCTTTCAAACAGAAACTGAATCACTAATATCCTTTTACCACGAAATTTAAACAAACTGCCTGACGCAACATAAGACATTGATAACTAACATGTGCGATTCACGCCAAAGTCAAAATACATTATATTTCCCAAGCCGCAGGCTGCGGGGCGTTTTGTCAGACTCAAATAAACTGATTTGTGTTTCGGGAGGAGCAGCTACGACCACGGAAAGCGGAAAAATTTGCCTAAATTGCTTTAATTCAAATCGGGTAGAGGTAGACGAGATATATCAAGTGCACTACCACTAACCTAACGATATATTCCCTGAGTGCCCTCGTTGCAAAAACCTTCTGTTCAAAGTACGGCCTATTAGCAGTCGTGCCGCCTGCACAGAGCATTTACGTCAAATAAATAAAAATTATAACAGGTTCGATATAAACTACCCGGGTAGAGAATATCATAGATTTTGAGTAGCTGCTGCCGGACGCTTAAACATAGGAAACCTCTTAAATCACCCTAAAATAATAAAATTTACCGAGTTTAAAAATGTCCGAATCCGGTGATACCGACAACCTCCGCGTGCTAGACCAAGACGCGGAGCCTTTCAATAGCGCTATAGAAAACGCCACCGCCGAAATAATGGAACAATTACAAAAATTACGTGAGAAACGAGCCGAAATCGACAATTTGCACATGAGATTTGCGGTAAATTCCGAAACTAAAACGTATACGGGCGAAGGCATCGGACCGCCCGAACCCACGCTTAAAGGTCTTTCCGATAAAATACAGAATATCGAAGCAATGATGAAAAAACTTCTTGCACCCCCGCCAATTGCGAATAACTTTGCTACACCGGGTTCCTCCCGTTTCGATACAAAACCGGTGCTAAATTACAATAAAACTCCTGAGGCATTGAATAGTAATAATATTCCGGACCAGGATCCATTGCCCCAGATCAAATTAAAGGACGCTATAGAAACAGTCCCAAAATTTAACGGTCACAACATGTCTGTTTTGCAATTCGCTAGAGCCTGCAATAGGGCTAAAGCTCTGGTTCCCCCGCAGGCTGAACCCCAGCTGGCGAGGTTGTTGCGCAATAAACTGCAAGACCACGCCTGCTTGGCTGTTGAGGATAGGGTCTTCGACTCAGTAAATGACTTAATGAAACAACTAAAACGTACATTCTCCCCCGCGAAAACGTCAGATCACTATCGAGGAGAATTAGCAAATATTATCAAAGGAAGAAATGAACACGTACTTGAGTACATCTCGCGCGTTAAGGATCTCCGATTCGCTATTTTGGAAGATGATAGGGATTATTATCGCGACTTTGCACGGAATCATCCCGAGGACCTAGACCGTTTGACGTTGGATTCATTTGTGGATGGACTTCCCCCCATATACGAACAAGATTACAACAACATGATTTCGACACGCTCGATGAAGCTTTCGAGCTAGCTGTACTCGTAGACAAGAAAATTGATCGAGACCGCCAGAGATTTTCCGAACAAAAGACTCCAAAAATCATATGTCAAGTTTGTAATAAGACGGGACACGACGCATTGTCCTGCAGGAATAATCAAAAAATAGCCTCCCAATCGACAGAGCGATATTCCCAAAACCGCATTGCGGGATACGATAATCAGGCGCCAAACCCTTTGGTCCCTTACTGGGACAAAAACCGACCTCCTCCTTCAAGGCCTACGGAATTACGTATTTGCGCATATTGTAAAAAGCCCGGACATTTAATCTCTGAATGTAGGAAACGCTTATTTAATCGCAATGAGAGAAGCCCTGGAACCTTCCAGGAACGGGATTCGGGAAACGCTCTGCCCCTACGGTCAACAGCGGACGCGTACCGTGGAACGGGCCAAGCAGGAGCGCGTCCAATGACAATACGAGCGGAATCGGGAATACCAGAACAAGAATCGCTACCGCATGGTTAAATGCCGTCGACGAAGCCCCGTCCGTAATTATTCAGTCCCCGGATTTTGAAGTAGCACCAGAGTTAATGATTGATACTGGGTCCGAAGTGAATTTGTTGAAAATTCACACAATAAAACAACCACAAAACATAGATATCAATAAACAGGTGCAATTAAGAGGCATCGCTAAAGACCTCGTCTTCACCCTTGGGACAGTAAACATAACTCTATTGGGCAACGATGTCACATTCCACGTAGTCGAAAACGACTTCCCAATCAAACCACAAGGAATATTAGGCACCGAATTCTTTATAAAACAAAATGCTTCAATACATTACTCGAAGAAACAGTTGGAGTTCGAAGGAAACTCCATCCCGTTCGTAAATAAGGATCAACTCGTGCTACCCGCTAGATCGAAAACAGTTTGCTTCGTAAACATATCAAATTCAGACGTAAAGGAAGGATATTTGCCTAGATTAGATTTAGGCACTGGTATTCATGCAGGTAATGCCCTCGTCCGTAATAAGGACGGCAAAGCGTACCTACAAATTATAAATTCTAATGAAATGGACACGACGATCACTGTACCTACTGTTGAATTGGAAGAATTTGAAATTGTAATTCCAGAACCCAAACAAAGACGACCGAAAGAGACTAAGACGTCTAAACGCGTCAATCCTATTCCAACCCTAACAAAATTCAAGCCCCTCTTTCCCCAGGATCCGTCGATCCATCATTCAGAGGTACCCGCGAAGGTACACTCGCTCTCATCCCCAGGGCATTATGCCGAAACAACCCTTCCCCTAGAATTCCAGGAGTCTCTTACTATGGCGTCGGGTGAGGAAATATCGATAATTTCTGAACAAACCGCAACAAGAATGGAACGAGTGCTCAAACTAATTTCAACGAAACACATGAATCCGGAGGAAAAACTTCATGTCCAAAGAATTTTATATAAATACCATGACCTCTTCCATCTACCAGATGAGAAGTTAGGCCACACAAACGCTATCCAGCATGGGATCCAGACAATGGACCCAGTGACAGTAAATACTAAACAATATCGCTTCCCTCCTGTACATAAGAAGGAAATAGACAAGCAAATAAAGAATTTACTAACTAACGACATTATAAAACCGTCATTATCACCCTATAATTCACCTATTTGGATCGTCTCTAAAAAACCAGGACCCAATGGGGAACTCTTGTGGAGAATGGTAATTGACTTCAGGGATTTAAACGGAAAAACCGTTCCTGACGCATACCCACTTCCAAACATTAACGAAATACTAGACCAATTAGGAGGAGCAAAATACTTTTCCGTATTCGACCTAGCTTCCGGATTTCACCAAATCCCTATGAAACCGGAAGATGCGCCTAAAACGGCCTTTTCTACACCTCATGGACATTATGAGTTTGTTAGAATGCCATTTGGACTTTGTAATGCACCAGCTACCTTCCAACGTTTAATGGATCACACGCTCACGGGACTCCAAGGCACAGAAATGTTCGTATATCTGGACGATATTGTCCTTTACGCGAGTTCCCTTACAGAACATTTAATAAAATTTAAAAAACTTGCTCAACGCCTAAGAGAGGCGAATCTTAAACTTCAGCCTTCGAAATGTAAATTTCTACACAAAGAAGTCGCATATTTGGGTCACATAATTACAGAACAAGGAGTAAAACCTGATCCAGGAAAAATTGAAGCCGTCCGAAACTACCCGGCACCAAATACACCTAAAGGAATCAAACAATTCCTTGGTTTAACCGGATATTATAGGAAATTTATCCCAGACTTTTCTAAAATAGCTCGTCCGTTAACCCAACTATTGAAGAAAGACACAATATTTGAGTGGGGACCGTCCCAGAAAACGGCTTTTGACCACTTAAGACTAGCATTGCAGAAAGAACCTATCCTGCAATACCCGAATTTTGACCTGGAATTTCACGTCACTACAGATGCTTCTGACTACGCTATAGGAGGGATATTGAGTCAGACTATAGATGGAAAAGAGTTACCGATCGCTTACGCCTCTCGCCTCCTAAATAAAGCAGAAATAAATTACGCAACCATAGAGAAGGAACTTTTAGCCATCGTATATTGCGTTAGGCACTTCCGACCTTATCTATACGGAAGGAAATTTATTTTATTTACCGACCATCAACCACTAATCTGGTTACATAGAGTAAAAGATCCAACGTCACGCCTCGTTAGGTGGCGTTTAAAATTAGCTGAGTATGAATACGAAATTCGATACCAACCGGGGAAAAGCAACAAACTTGCCGACGCTCTATCTCGTAATCCCCCTACAGTGGAGGCATGCCCAATACGGCCACGAGAAGAAGCCGACGAAGACTGGGTGGACTGGCCCACACCAGATACCAAAAAACCTCGGACTACTAAGGAAACTAAAACCCCACCTACACGAGGTCCTGGAAGACCTCGGGGTTCCCGACCATCCACCTCTGCTTCAGAACCCACAAATAAACCCCATCTAAGGACGAAACCTACGCGGATGCAGCCTCACCGGAAGGTACGAAAAGGTCCAACATCTGCAGTAGAATCCACAAAAGAAAATTTATCAGAACCAATGAGTAGCGTCGAAGAAAAGAATCAGGAAAATGAAGGGGAACAAATAACCACCCCTTACGAACATATTTCGCCTCAGCAGTTCCCAGTTCCCCAGATACAAACGGATCCCGATTCCGAAGTGGAATCAAACGTATCAGACGAGTCAACATCCGACTCGGATTTATCAATAATTGAGCAAGACGATTCCCATGATGCAGAATACGAAGCTGACCCAGACCGAGAAATCAGAATAGTACCGTCCATCAGTCGCGACCCATTGTCCCTACGTAAAGAGACGCTCGTCTTCCTTTTGAGTGCCGATGGGAAACCTTGCGACGAAGGAGCTAAACAGTTACAAGAAGCAGGAGAACTGACAATAGCAAACGAACTCACTCTGGGCAGGGCTCATGTGTCATATAAAAAGGGACAAATTCTCGTAGGGTTAGTTATCAAGGAAACACAAAATATTCCCCTAACCACGACAAATTGGAGAACAGCCCTTTCTTCTCTTAGGGATGTAGTACGTGAGTTAACTATATATTCATTCAGTATTGCCAAAACGACAAACATTGATCAGCTAAGTTGGCAAGATATTATTATGGACATTCTCGAAACCGTCGACGAGGAAGACATCGAGGTCACAATATGCCTACAAATAGTTCAGATCCCCGAAGAATCAAAGAGACAAAGCATTATTACGGAAAATCACGCGTCTGCATTAGCTGGACATAAAGGAGTAACAAAAACCTATAACCGAATTAGACACCACTATTTCTGGAAAGGAATGAAGAAAGCCGTTGAAGATTATATTCGAAAATGCGAAGACTGTATGCGGAAGAAACTCGTTCGTGTTAAAACCAGGCAACCAATGATCCTTACAGACACGCCTGGACGCGCCTTTGATAAAATAGCCTTAGATATAGTAGGACCGTTACCCACCACGAGAGAAGGAAAAACCTACATATTAACCATGCAAGATTTATTAACTAAATATTTCGTGTGTGAACCACTCAAACAATCGACGTCGGAAAAAATTGCAGATGCATTTATAAGAAAGTTTATCTGTCAATTCGGAGCTCCCAGAGCCATCCTCACTGACCAAGGAGCTAATTTTACTGGTAAACTCATGAAAACTATCGCGCAAAAATTTAAAATAGAACAATTTCGAACCACAGCTTTTCACCCACAGACTAACGGCTCTCTAGAGCGATCGCACCTTGTCCTAACAGAATATTTGAAAATGTTTATCGGTAGATACAGTGACTGGGACGAATGGACCGACATGGCCGCGTTCTCTTATAATACCAGCGTCCACGAGGGCACTGGATACACTCCACATGAATTAGTGTTCGGTAAAATAGCCCGGGTACCCAGTCGGAAAAGAATGCCCGAAGACTTTGAAAATGAAACTTATACTCAATACCTCTCGAAATTAAACATAAGGATGCAAGAACTGCAAACCGCTGCAGCAGAAAAGTTAAATCAATCAAAACTCCGTTATAAAAAGTACTACGATAGACACATAAACGAGGAGACCTTCAAACCGGGTGACGCGTTTTCGTCCTTATATAACCGCGAAAAGGGAAATTCGGAGATCAGTACTCTGGCCCTCACACGATATTAGAGGTAATCCCCTCTCAGAATTTAAAAATATCATGGAAAGGGAAAACAAAAATTATACACGCGAATAAGGCGCGTCTTGGTCAAATACGCGAAAACCCCGGTTGACCCTAATCATAAATTATAGAGAAAAGAACATTAAATCACCTCGTTTCTTAGATCGCACCATGCCTCATAAAAGGGCCCATAAACCCAGTGGGCCTAGGACCCATGGGGGAGGCCTCAAGAGAAAGCTCTCTCACATACAGTGGCTGCGCCAGAGGACCATGAAGGAGGAAGGGAGCGCCTCACACTTTCTCCCGAAGGTGACATCAAACATCGTCATCAGGGAGGCAGCGTCCACATCAGAGACCATTACAATAGACTTCTCCCCCCCCCCCCCAGGACGATGGACGACCTCCACTCATTTCAAGAGGCCGTCACTCCACCGCCCCCTAGCCCCCCTCATGCAGGAAACAGAGAGGTACTCACCGGTCCTCCACCCTCTCCTTACCACTCCCAGTCCCAAAACCCAGAAATCCCACTTCCTTCCTCAATCCCTCCTTGGCCAGGCGTAGTGGAAATCCTGGACACGGGGTCAGCCATCAGGTTACCAGATACCATAGAGCTGACGCCCGAGGATCTAGCGTGGTTCGCTTATCTCTGTCAGGGAGATAATAACCTCGCTTACGTCCTGGACCACTCCGAATTCCTCTTCCCAATTCCCGATCCATATTCCCCCTATTAAACCTTAATCCTATCCTTCCTTGTACATACTTCCCCTGTAAATAGTTCCCTCACCAGTAGATTTTAAGTACATATACATACATATTCTTTATTTTTAATCTTATTATATAAATGTTTTTCTTTTTTTTTGTTTTTTTTTCCTCGCCAAATAGGCCAAACATTTTTAGTTTTATTTTTCGTTATTTGCTAAAAACACATTTTATTTTATTTTATTTTCATTATTTCCAAAACAGTATATTTTTATTTTTTTCTTTTCCCCCTCATTCCGCCACACATTTTATTTTATTTTAATTTTCTCTTACATTTCAAGACACCCTAACCCTGTGTTAAGAAATGTACACATTTCTTCATATAAGGGGGGAGGTGTAACGTCCCACGATTTTTCCTGCGTTTCCTATTCCCAATTCCATTAGTAAACCTCAAAATCACTCCACTAAAGTCTATCAAACTCAACTCCTACACCATCTCCTCAATCACCGATCACCTTGATGTTGCACCTTAGCGGTCAACAACACAGGATGATCAATACAAACCTCCACCTCGCTGATGTACCTTAGCGGTCCCCATCTCGAGATGATCGTTTCAAAACCCTCTTCGCCTATTCGTCTTACAAGGCACGAATCATTCCCTCCAAAAACAAATTCAAACAAGCCCCTCATTACAAATCCCTCTTAAATCGAGACCAAGTCTCAACCCCCTCTTTACGACTCATGAAGTCCAAGCCACTCTAATAACCCCTTTCCCGTAAAACACCCGAAATCCATTCGATGAGTTGAGTATCTCTTTTCGCAGTCATAAAAACCCCAGAAACCTAATTGCGACGTATATTTGGCGTACGTGACATAAATACGTCTATTAATAGACGTACCGTTTGTAAAAACCCCGGAAGTCCTACTGCGTCTTAAACCGAAATGTGTCAATGTCTTTACCGCGCGTACCCCACAATACTCCTGTGAAAGTACATAAATATGATGTCCTGACAGGCCGAGTGCTCTTTCTTCGACAGAAATCTCTTCGGTAGAAGGCTTACTTGAAAAGTATATCTTTAAAGTGTTAATATTAAACTCAGTGTTCGACGATCACCGTAAGCCATTTATATTACTTAATATTATTGTGCATATCACCACCATACCATACTATTCAATTATTTCGTTTATAACTGCTTATCGCAATCTTACAATTCTATTATTTCGTTTATAACTGCTTATCGCAATCTTACTATTCTATTATTTTGTTTATAACTGCTTATCGCAATCTTACTATTCTATTATTTTGTTTATAACTGCTTATCGCAATCTTATCATATTATTATTATTAACGATCATTATTAAACGACTTATATTGTATCTCATGTCCATATATATATATTAAATGTTATAACCATATTACAAATATTGTGCCAATGCTAAAAGCCCCCTCGCACGATTATAATAACCGATTAACGAAGTTAATAAATCGCTTTGTTTAAAATCTTGCTTCAAGTTATTTGTGTTCAACCATTAGTTACGAACGTACTAAGATACAAACCAACGAGTCGGCGAAACAGCTGATCGCGGATCGCGAACTCGAGAACAGTGACAATGTTTACTAACATTCCCTTGCATAGCTGCACGTATAGACGAATTTCTCAAGAAATATTACGAGGAAACTTTTTGTGCCTATGCAACGGTAAATCTGATATTACGTAAACCAAAACAAAGTGCTAACGGGTGTTCCCCAAATACGCTCTAGCCTTTAAACTTCCCTGGTCGACTAGTGTGCTGGATTATAGATTCGCGCCTGGCGTTCCTCCCTGTAAAACGATTAGTGTGCTGGATTATAGATTCGCGCCTGACGTTCCTCTCCTTCAAAACCCTCAGTGTGCTGGATTCAAGATTCGCGCCTGACGTGCCTCACCTTCCAAACCCTCAGTGTGCTGGATTATAGAATCGCGCCTGAATTCCTTTCAAACCCTCAGTGTGACGGATTCAATATTCGCGCCTAAGTTCCTTCCAAACCCTCAGTGTGATGGATTCAATATTCGCGCCTAAGTTCCTTCCAAACCCTCAGTGTGACGGATTTAATATTCGCGCCTGGTCTTCCCCCAAAAATCTCAGAGTGCTGGATTTTAGATTCGCGCCTGTCTTTCTCCTTTCCTAATGTCATCGTTCCCAAAAGACCTCACCCGGGACGTGACATATAATTTAAAAAAAAATTTAAAAGTAATTTTAAAATTTTTTAAAAATTTATAAAAAAATTTAAAAATTTCAAAAATGTTTTAATTTTTTAACAAAATTTAAAAAAATTAAAAAAAATAAATACAAAAAATAAAAAATTAAAAAAAAAACAAAAAAATTAAAAAAAAATTAAAAAAAAATTTAAAAAAAAATTAAGAAAAAAATTTAAAAAACATAAATAAAATTATTTTAAAAGAAATTGTTAAAAAATTAAAACAAAATTTAAAAGAATTTATAAGAAAATAAAAAAAAAGGAAAAAATTTTAAAAAATTAAAATAAAAGAAAAATATAAATTAAAAAAAACATTTTTTGAAATAAAAAAATTATAATTTAAAAAAAAATTTAAAAGTAATTTTAAAAAATTTAAAAAAATAAATACAAAAAATAAAAAATTAAAAAAAAACAAAAAACTTTTAAAAAAAATTTAAAAAATTAAAAAAAACATTAAGAAAAAATTTAAAAAACATAAATTAAATTTTTTAAAAAGAAATTGTTAAAAAATTAACCCAAAATTTAAAATTTTTTTTAAATTTTAAAAAATTTTTAATAATTAAAAAAAAAATTTATAAGGAAATTAAAAAAAAATTAAAATAAAAGAAAAATAAAAATTAAAAAAACATTTTTTGAAATAAAAAGATTATAATTTAAAAAAAATTAAATTTAAAAAAAAATTAAAGTTAAGAAAATTAAAAAAAAAAATAAATTTTTTTTAAATTAAAAAATATATATAAAAAATGAAAATAAAAAATTTTAATATACAAAAAAAAATTTTTTAATAAAAAATATACAAAAAATTAAAAGAAAAATAAAAATAAAAAAATAAACAAATAAAAATTTAAAAAAAATAAAAAAAATTTTAAAAAATTAAAATAAAAAAATTTAAATACAAAAAAAATTAAATAAAAAAAATATACAAAAATTAAGAAGAAAAATAAAAAAATAAACAAATAAAAATTTATAAAAATAAAAAAAAAATTTAAAAGTTTTTTAAAAAATTTAAAAAAAAAATGAAAACAATTTGAAAAAAATAAAAAAAATTTAAAAATGAAAAAAATTAAAAAATATAGAAAAAAAATTAAAAAACACAAATAATTTTTTTTTTAAAGAAATTGTTAAAAAATTAAAACAAAATTAAAATTTTTTTTTTAAATTTTAAAAAAATTTTAAAAATTAAAAAAAAATTATAAGAAATTAAAAATTTTTTTTTTTAAATTTTAAAAAAATAAAAAATTTTTATAAAAAATAAAAAAAATTTAAAAAAAATTTTGTTAAAAAATTAAAACAATTTTTTTAAAAAAATTTTAAAAAATTTAAAAAAATTTTTAAAAATAAAAAAATTATAAGAAAATTAAAAAAATTTAAATTTAAAAAAATTAAAAAAGAATTTTAAAAATAAAAAAAAAATTAAAAAATATAGAAAAAAATTTAAAAAACAAAAATAAAATTTTTTTTAAAAGAAATTGTTAAAAAATTAAAACAAAATTAAAATTAAAACAAAATTTAAAAATTTGTTTTTTTTAAATTTTAAAAAAAATTTAAAAATTAAAAAAAAATTATAAGAAATTAAAAAAAATTTTTAAAAATTTAAAAAAATAAAAAAATTTTTATAAAAAATAAAAAAATAAAAAAATTTTATAAAAAATAAAAAAAATTTTGTTAAAAAATTAAAACAATTTTTTTAAAAAAAATTTAAAAATTTTTTTAAAATTTTTAAAATAAAAAAATATGAGAGAAAAAAAAATTTAAAAAAAATTTAAAAATTTGTTTTTTTTTTTAAATTTTAAAAAAATTTAAAAAATAAAAAAAAATATAAGAAATTAAAATAAATTTTTTAAAAATTTAAAAAAAATAAAAATTTTTTATAAAAAATAAAAAAATAAAAAAATTTTATAAAAAATAAAAAAAAAATTTGTTAAAAAATTAAAACAATTTTTTTTAAAAAAAATTTTAAAATTTTTTAAAAAATTTTTAAAAATAAAAAAATATGAGAGAAAAAAAATTTAAATTAAAAAAAATTAAAAAAAATTTTAAAATAAAAAAAATTTAAAAATTAAAAAAATTAAAAAATATAGAAAAAAATTTAAAAAACAAATAATTTTTTTTAAAAGAAATTGTTAAAAAATTAAAACAAAATTTAAAAAATTTTTTTTTAAATTTTAAAAAATTTTAAAAATTAAAAAAAAAATTTATAAAAAAATTAAAAAAAAAATTAAAAAATTATAAGAAAATTAAAAAAAATTAAAAATTAAAAAAACTAAATTTTTTTAAAAAATTAAAAAAAATTTTAATTAAAAAAAAATTTTAATTAAAAAAAAATTTTAAGAATTTAAAAAAAAAATTGAAAAAAATTGAAAAAAATTAAGAAAAAACTTTTAAAAACATAAATAAAATTTTTTTAAAAGAAATTGTTAAAAAATTAAAACAATATTTAAAAAAATATTTTTTTAAATTTAAAAAAAAAATAAAAATTAAAAAAAAAATTTATAAGAAAATTAAAAAAAATTTTAAAATTTAAAAAAAAATTAAAAAATTAAAAAAAATTAAAAAATTATAAGAAAATTAAAAAAAAATTAAAAATTTGAAAAAATTAAAAAAAATAAAATAAAAGAAAAATAAAAATTAAAAAAAAATTTTGAAATAAAAAAATTATAATATAAAAAAAAATTAATTTTAAAAAAATTTAAAAAAAATTTTAAAATAAAAAAAAATTTAAAAATGAAAAAAATTTAAAAATATAGAAGATAAAAGAAAAATAAAAATTAAAAAACATTTTTTGAAATAATAAAATTATAATTTAAAAAAAAAAATTAAAAAAATTTAAAAAAATAAAAAAATTTATAAGAAAATTAAAAAAAAATTAAAAAATTATAAGAAAATTAAAAAAAAATTAAAAATTAAAAAAACTAAATTTTTTTTTTAAAAAATTAAAAAAAAATTTTTAATTAAAAAAAATTAAGAATTTAAAAAAAAAATTGAAAAAAATTGAAAAAAATTAAAATAAAAGAAAAATAAAAATTAAAAAAACATTTTTTTAAATAAAAAGATTATAATTTAAAAAAAAATTAAATTTAAAAAAAATTAAAGTTAAGAAAATTAAAAAAAAATTAATTTTTTTTTAAATTAAAAAATATATATAAAAAAATTAAAATAAAAAATTTTAATATTCAAAAAAAAATTTTAATAAAAAAATATACAAAAAATTAAAAGAAAAATAAAGAATAAAAAAATAAACAAATAAAAATTAAAAAAAAATAATAAAAAAAATTTTAAAAAATTAAAATAAAAAAATTTAAATACAAAAAAAATTTAAATAAAAAAATATATACAAAAATTTAAAACAAAAAATAAAAAAATAAACAAATAAAAATTTAAAAAAATAAAAAAAAATTTAAAAAGTTTTTTAAAAATTTTTAAAAAATTACAAAAATTATAAGAAAATTAAAAAAAAATTAAATTTAAAAAAATTAAAAAAAAATTTTAAAATTCTAAAAAAAATTTAAAAATTAAAAAAATTAAAAAATATAGAAAAAAATTTAAAAAACGCAAATAATTTTTTTTTAAAAGAAATTGTTAAAAAATTAAAACAAAATTTTAAAAAAATATTTTTTTTAAATTTAAAAAAAAAAATTAAAAATTAAAAAAAAAATTTATAAGAAAATTAAAAAAAAATTAAAAATTAAAAAAACTAAATTTTTTTTTAAAAAATTAAAAAAAAAATTTTAATTAAAAAAAAATTTAGGAATTTAAAAAAAAATTGAAAAAAATTGAAAAAAATTAAGAAAAAAATTTTAAAAACATAAATAAAAATTTTTTAAAAGAAATTGTTAAAAAATTAAAACAAAATTTAAAAAAATTTATAAGAAAATAAAAAAAAAATTAAAAAATTGGAAAAAATTTAAAAAAATTAAAATAAAAGAAAAATATAAATTAAAAAAAACATTTTTTGAAATAAAAAAATTATAATTTTAAAAAAAATTTAAAAGTAATTTTAAAAAATTTTAAAAATTTATAAAAAAATTTAAAAATTTCAAAAATTTTTAAAAAATTTAAAAAAATAAATACAAAAAATAAAAAATTAAAAAAAAACAAAAAACTTTTTAAAAAAATTTTAAAAATTAAAAAAAAATTAAGAAAAAATTTAAAAAACACAAATAAATTTTTTTTAAAAGAAATTGTTAAAAAATTAAAACAAAATTAAAAAATTTTTTTTTTAAATTTAAAAAAAAAATTAAAAATTAAAAAAAAAATTATAAGAAAATTAAAAAAAAAATTTTTAAATTTAAAAAAAAATTAAAAAATTATATGAAAATTAAAAAAAAATAAAAATTAAAAAAAAATTTAATTAAAAAAAAATTTTAAGAATTTAAAAAAAAATTGAAAAAAATTGAAAAAAATGAAGAAAAAAATTTTAAAAACATAAATAAATTTTTTTATAAGAAATTGTTAAAAAATTAAAACAAAATTTAAAAAAAAAATTTTTTTAAATTTAAAAAAAAATATTAAAAATTAAAAAAAATTTTATAAGAAAATTAAAAAAAAATTAAGAAAAACATTTTAAAATCATAAATAAAATTTTTTTAAAAGAAATTGTTAAAAAATTAAAACAAAATTTAAAAAA
>NW_027485240.1:0-46093 GCF_050908995.1 Andrena cerasifolii | reverse complement strand
ACGAGTAAAACGAGTGAAACGAGTGAAACGAGTAAAACGAGTAAAACGAGTAAAACGAGTAAAACGAGTAAAACGAGTAAAACGAGTAAAACGAGTAAAACGAGTGAAACGAGTGAAACGAGTGAAACGAGTAAAACGAGTAATACGAGTAAAACGAGTAAACCGCGTAAAACAAGTAAAACGAGTGATACGAGTAAAACGAGTAAAACGAGTAAAACGAGTAAAACGAGTAAAACGAGTAAAACGAGTAAAACGAGTAAAACGAGTAAAACGAGTAAAACGAGTAAAACGAGTAAAACGAGCAAAACGAGTAAAACGAGCAAAATTAGTAAAACGAGCAAAACTAGTAAAACGAGTAAAACGAGTAAAACGAGTAAAACGAGTAAAACGAGTAAAACGAGTAAAACGAGTGAAACGAGTGAAACGAGTGAAACGAGTGAAACGAGTGAAACGAGTAAAACGAGTGAAACGAGTAAAACGAGTAAAACGAGTAAACCGCGTAAACGAGTAAAACGAGTAATACGAGTAAAACGAGTAAAACGAGTAAAACGAGTAAAACGAGTAAAACGAGTAAAACGAGTGAAACGAGTAAAACGAGTGAAACGAGTAAAACGAGCGAAACGAGTAAAACGAGCAAAACTAGTAAAACGAGTAAAACGAGTAAAACGAGTAAAACGAGTGAAACGAGTAAAACGAGTAAAACGAGTAAAACGAGTAAAACGAGTGAAACGAGTAAAACGAGTGAAACGAGTGAAACAAGTAAAACGAGTGAAACGAGTAAAACGAGTAAAACGAGCAAAACTAGTAAAACGAGCAAAACTAGTAAAACGAGTAAAACGAGTAAAACGAGTAAAACGAGTAAAACGAGTAAAACGAGTAAAACGAGTAAAACGAGTAAAACGAGTAAAACGAGTAAAACGAGTAAAACGAGTAAAACGAGTAAAACGAGTAAAACGAGTAAAACGAGTAAAACGAGTAAAACGAGTGAAACGAGTGAAACGAGTGAAACGAGTGAAACGAGTAAAACGAGTGAAACGAGTTAAAGGAGTAAAACGAGTTAAACGAGTAAAACGAGTAAAACGAGTAAAACGAGTAAAACGAGTAAAACGAGTAAAACGAGTAAAACGAGTGAAACGAGTGAAACGAGTGAAACGAGTAAAACGAGTAATACGAGTAAAACGAGTAAACCGCGTAAAACAAGTAAAACGAGTGATACGAGTAAAACGAGTAAAACGAGTAAAACGAGTAAAACGAGTAAAACGAGTAAAACGAGTAAAACGAGTAAAACGAGTAAAACGAGTAAAACGAGTGAAACGAGTGAAACGAGTAAAACGAGTAAAACGAGTGAAACGAGTAAAACGAGTGAAACGAGTAAAACGAGTGAAACGAGTAAAACGAGTGAAACGAGTAAAACGAGTCAAACGAGTAAAACGAGTGAAACGAGTAAAACGAGTGAAACGAGTGAAACGAGTGAAACGAGTGAAACGAGTGAAACGAGTGAAACGAGTGAAACGTGTAAAACGAGTAATACGAGTAAAACGAGTAAACCGCGTAAAACGAGTAATACGAGTAATACGAGTAAAACGAGTAAAACGAGTAAAACGAGTAAAACGAGTAAAACGAGTAAAACGAGTAAAACGAGTAAAACGAGTAAAACGAGTAAAACGAGTAAAACGAGTAAAACGAGTAAAACGAGTAAAACGAGTGAAACGAGTAAAACGAGTAAAACGAGTAAAACGAGTAAAAGGAGTAAAGCGAGTAAAGCGAGTAAAGCGAGTGAAACGAGTAAAACGAGTGAAACGAGTAAAACGAGTAAAACGAGTGAAACGAGTGAAACGAGAGAAACGAGTAAAACGAGTAAAACGAGTAAAACGAGTAAAACGAGTAAAACGAGTAAAACGAGTAAAACGAGTAAAACGAGTAAAGCGAATAAAACGAGTAAAACGAGTAAAACGAGTAAAACGAGTAAAACGAGTAAAAGGAGTAAAGCGAGTAAAGCGAGTAAAGCGAGTAAAGCGAGTAAAACGAGTAAAACGAGTAAAACGAGTAAAACGAGTAAAACGAGTAAAACGAGTAAAACGAGTAAAACGAGTAAAACGAGTAAAACGAGTAAAACGAGTAAAACGAGTAAAACGAGTAAAACGAGTAAAACGAGTAAAACGAGTAAAGCGAATAAAACGAGTGAAACGAGTGAAACGAGTAAAGCGAGTAAAGCGAGTAAAACGAGTAAAACGAGTAAAACGAGTAAAACGAGTAAAACGAGTAAAACGAGTAAAACGAGTAAAACGAGTAAAACGAGTAAAACGAGTAAAACGAGTAAAACGAGTAAAACGAGTAAAACGAGTGAAACGAGTGAAACGAGTGAAACGAGTGAAACGAGTGAAACGTGTAAAACGAGTAATACGAGTAAAACGAGTAAACCGCGTAAAACGAGTAATACGAGTAATACGAGTAAAACGAGTAAAACGAGTAAAACGAGTAAAACGAGTAAAACGAGTAAAACGAGTAAAACGAGTAAATCGAGTAAAACGAGTAAAACGAGTAAAACGAGTAAAACGAGTAAAACGAGTAAAGCGATTAAAACGAGTAAAGCGAGTAAAACGAGTAAAACGAGTAAAACGAGTGAAACGAGTGAAACGAGTGAAACGAGTAAAACGAGTGAAGCGAGTGAAACGAGTAAAACGAGTGAAGCGAGTGAAACGAGTAAAACGAGTAAAACGAGTAAAACGAGTAAAACGAGTAAAACGAGTAAAACGAGTAAAACGAGTCAAACGAGTAAAACGAGTGAAACGAGTAAAACGAGTGAAACGAGTGAAACGAGTAAAACGAGTTAAACGAGTAAAACGAGTAAAACGAGTAAAACGAGTGAAACGAGTAAAACGAGTAAAACGAGTAAAACGAGTAAAACGAGTGAAACGAGTGAAACGAGTGAAACGAGTGAAACGAGTAAAACGAGTAAAACGAGTAAAACGAGTAAAACGAGTAAAACGAGTAAATCGAGTATGACGAGTAAAACGAGTAAAACGAGTAAAACGAGTAAAGCGAGTAAAACGAGTAAAACGAGTAAAACGAGTAAAACGAGTAAAACGAGTAAACCGCGTAAAACGAGTAATATGAGTAAAACGAGTAAAACGAGTAAAACGAGTAAAACGAGTAAAACGAGTAAAACGAGTAAAACGAGTAAAACGAGTGAAACGAGTAAAACGAGTGAAACGAGTAAAACGAGTGAAACGAGTAAAACGAGCAAAACTAGTAAAACGAGTAAAACGAGTAAAACGAGTAAAACGAGTGAAACGAGTAAAACGAGTAAAACGAGTAAAACGAGTAAAACGAGTGAAACGAGTGAAACGAGTAAAACGAGTAAAACGAGTAAAACGAGTAAAACGAGTAAAACGAGTAAAACGAGTAAAACGAGTAAAACGAGTGAAACGAGTGAAACGAGTGAAACGAGTAAAACGAGTAATACGAGTAAAACGAGTAAACCGCGTAAAACAAGTAAAACGAGTGATACGAGTAAAACGAGTAAAACGAGTAAAACGAGTAAAACGAGTAAAACGAGTAAAACGAGTAAAACGAGTAAAACGAGTAAAACGAGTAAAACGAGTAAAACGAGTAAAACGAGCAAAACGAGTAAAACGAGCAAAATTAGTAAAACGAGCAAAACTAGTAAAACGAGTAAAACGAGTAAAACGAGTAAAACGAGTAAAACGAGTAAAACGAGTAAAACGAGTAAAACGAGTGAAACGAGTGAAACGAGTGAAACGAGTGAAACGAGTGAAACGAGTAAAACGAGTAAAACGAGTAAAACGAGTAAAACGAGTAAACCGCGTAAAACGAGTAAAACGAGTAATACGAGTAAAACGAGTAAAACGAGTAAAACGAGTAAAACGAGTAAAACGAGTAAAACGAGTGAAACGAGTAAAACGAGTGAAACGAGTAAAACGAGCGAAACGAGTAAAACGAGCAAAACTAGTAAAACGAGTAAAACGAGTAAAACGAGTAAAACGAGTGAAACGAGTAAAACGAGTAAAACGAGTAAAACGAGTAAAACGAGTGAAACGAGTAAAACGAGTGAAACGAGTGAAACAAGTAAAACGAGTGAAACGAGTAAAACGAGTAAAACGAGCAAAACTAGTAAAACGAGCAAAACTAGTAAAACGAGTAAAACGAGTAAAACGAGTAAAACGAGTAAAACGAGTAAAACGAGTAAAACGAGTAAAACGAGTAAAACGAGTAAAACGAGTAAAACGAGTAAAACGAGTAAAACGAGTAAAACGAGTAAAACGAGTAAAACGAGTAAAACGAGTAAAACGAGTGAAACGAGTGAAACGAGTGAAACGAGTGAAACGAGTGAAACGAGTGAAACGAGTAAAACGAGTGAAACGAGTTAAAGGAGTAAAACGAGTTAAACGAGTAAAACGAGTAAAACGAGTAAAACGAGTAAAACGAGTAAAACGAGTAAAACGAGTAAAACGAGTGAAACGAGTGAAACGAGTGAAACGAGTAAAACGAGTAATACGAGTAAAACGAGTAAACCGCGTAAAACAAGTAAAACGAGTGATACGAGTAAAACGAGTAAAACGAGTAAAACGAGTAAAACGAGTAAAACGAGTAAAACGAGTAAAACGAGTAAAACGAGTAAAACGAGTAAAACGAGTAAAACGAGTGAAACGAGTGAAACGAGTAAAACGAGTAAAACGAGTGAAACGAGTAAAACGAGTGAAACGAGTAAAACGAGTGAAACGAGTAAAACGAGTGAAACGAGTAAAACGAGTCAAACGAGTAAAACGAGTGAAACGAGTAAAACGAGTGAAACGAGTGAAACAAGTGAAACGAGTGAAACGAGTGAAACGAGTGAAACGAGTGAAACGTGTAAAACGAGTAATACGAGTAAAACGAGTAAACCGCGTAAAACGAGTAATACGAGTAATACGAGTAAAACGAGTAAAACGAGTAAAACGAGTAAAACGAGTAAAACGAGTAAAACGAGTAAAACGAGTAAAACGAGTAAAACGAGTAAAACGAGTAAAACGAGTAAAACGAGTAAAACGAGTAAAACGAGTAAAACGAGTAAAACGAGTAAAACGAGTGAAACGAGTAAAACGAGTAAAACGAGTAAAACGAGTAATACGAGTAAAACGAGTAAACCGCGTAAAACGAGTAAACCGCGTAAAACGAGTAATACGAGTAAAACGAGTAAAACGAGTAAAACGAGTGAAACGAGTAAAACGAGTAAAACGAGTAAAACGAGTGAAACGAGTGAAACGAGTAAAACGAGTAAAACGAGTAAAACGAGTAAAACGAGTAAAACGAGTAAAACGAGTAAAACGAGTAAAGCGAATAAAACGAGTGAAACGAGTGAAACGAGTAAAGCGAGTAAAGCGAGTAAAACGAGTAAAACGAGTAAAACGAGTAAAACGAGTAAAACGAGTAAAACGAGTAAAACGAGTAAAACGAGTAAAACGAGTAAAACGAGTAAAACGAGTAAAACGAGTGAAACGAGTGAAACGAGTGAAACGAGTGAAACGAGTGAAACGTGTAAAACGAGTAATACGAGTAAAACGAGTAAACCGCGTAAAACGAGTAATACGAGTAATACGAGTAAAACGAGTAAAACGAGTATAACGAGTAAAACGAGTAAAACGAGTAAAACGAGTAAAACGAGTAAAACGAGTAAAACGAGTAAAACGAGTAAAACGAGTAAAACGAGCAAAACGAGTAAAACGAGCAAAATTAGTAAAACGAGCAAAACTAGTAAAACGAGTAAAACGAGTAAAACGAGTAAAACGAGTAAAAACGAGTAAAACGAGTAAAACGAGTGAAACGAGTGAAACGAGTGAAACGAGTGAAACGAGTGAAACGAGTGAAACGAGTGAAACGAGTAAAACGAGTAAAACGAGTAAAACGAGTAAAACGAGTAAAACGAGTAAAACGAGTAAAACGAGTAAAACGAGTAAAGCGAATAAAACGAGTAAAACGAGTAAAACGAGTAAAACGAGTAAAACGAGTAAAAGGAGTAAAGCGAGTAAAGCGAGTAAAGCGAGTGAAACGAGTAAAACGAGTGAAACGAGTGAAACGAGAGAAACGAGTAAAACGAGTAAAACGAGTAAAACGAGTAAAACGAGTAAAACGAGTAAAACGAGTAAAACGAGTAAAACGAGTAAAGCGAATAAAACGAGTAAAACGAGTAAAACGAGTAAAACGAGTAAAACGAGTAAAAGGAGTAAAGCGAGTAAAGCGAGTAAAGCGAGTAAAGCGAGTAAAACGAGTAAAACGAGTAAAACGAGTAAAACGAGTAAAGCGAGTAAAACGAGTAAAACGAGTAAAACGAGTAAAACGAGTAAAACGAGTAAAACGAGTAAAACGAGTAAAACGAGTAAAACGAGTAAAACGAGTAAAACGAGTAAAACGAGTAAAACGAGTAAAACGAGTAAAACGAGTGAAACGAGTGAAACGAGTGAAACGAGTGAAACGAGTGAAACGTGTAAAACGAGTAATACGAGTAAAACGAGTAAACCGCGTAAAACGAGTAATACGAGTAATACGAGTAAAACGAGTAAAACGAGTAAAACGAGTAAAACGAGTAAAACGAGTAAAACGAGTAAAACGAGTAAAACGAGTAAAACGAGCAAAACGAGTAAAACGAGCAAAATTAGTAAAACGAGTGAAACGAGTGAAACGAGTGAAACGAGTGAAACGAGTAAAACGAGTAAAACGAGTAAAACGAGTAAAACGAGTAAAACGAGTAAAACGAGTAAAACGAGTAAAACGAGTAAAACGAGTAAAACGAGTAAAACGAGTGAAACGAGTGAAACGAGTGAAACGAGTAAAACGAGTAATACGAGTAAAACGAGTAAACCGCGTAAAACGAGTAATACGAGTAATACGAGTAAAACGAGTAAAACGAGTAAAACGAGTAAAACGAGTAAAACGAGTAAAACGAGTAAAACGAGTAAAACGAGTAAAACGAGTAAAACGAGTAAAACGAGCAAAACGAGTAAAACGAGCAAAACTAGTAAAACGAGCAAAACTAGTAAAACGAGTAAAACGAGTAAAACGAGTAAAACGAGTAAAACGAGTAAAACGACTGAAACGAGTGAAACGAGTGAATCGAGTGAAACGAGTGAAACGAGTGAAACGAATAAAACGAGTAAAACGAGTAAAACGAGTAAAACGAGTAAAACGAGTAAAACGAGTAAAACGAGTAAATCGAGTAAAACGAGTAAAACGAGTAAAACGAGTAAAACGAGTAAAATTAGTAAAACCAGTAAAACGAGTAAAACGAGTAAAACGAGTGAAACGAGTAAAACGAGTGAAACGAGTAAAACGAGTGAAACGAGTAAAACGAGTGAAACGAGTAAAACGAGTGAAACGAGTAAAACGAGTGAAACGAGTAAAACGAGTGAAACGAGTAAAACGAGTGAAACGGGTAAAACGAGTGAAACGAGTAAAACGAGTAAAACGAGTAAAACGAGTGAAACGAGTAAAACGAGTAAAACGAGTAAAACGAGTGAAACGAGTAAAACGAGTAAAACGAGTAAAACGAGTAAAACGAGTGAAACGAGTGAAACGAGTGAAACGAGTGAAACGAGTGAAACGTGTAAAACGAGTAATACGAGTAAAACGAGTAAACCGCGTAAAACGAGTAATACGAGTAATACGAGTAAAACGAGTAAAACGAATAAAACGAGTAAAACGAGTAAAACGAGTAAAACGAGTAAAACGAGTAAAACGAGTAAAACGAGTAAAACGAGTAAAACGAGTAAAACGAGTAAAACGAGTAAAACGAGTAAAACGAGTAAAACGAGTAAAACGAGTAAAACGAGTAAAACGAGTAATACGAGTAAAACGAGTAAACCGCGTAAAACGAGTAAACCGCGTAAAACGAGTAATACGAGTAAAACGAGTAAAACGAGTAAAACGAGTGAAACGAGTAAAACGAGTAAAACGAGTAAAACGAGTGAAACGAGTGAAACGAGTGAAACGAGTAAAACGAGTAAAACGAGTAAAACGAGTAAAACGAGTAAAACGAGTAAAACGAGTAAAGCGAATAAAACGAGTGAAACGAGTGAAACGAGTGAAACGAGTAAAGCGAGTAAAGCGAGTAAAGCGAGTAAAACGAGTAAAACGAGTAAAACGAGTAAAACGAGTAAAACGAGTAAAACGAGTAAAACGAGTAAAACGAGTAAAACGAGTAAAACGAGTAAAACGAGTAAAACGAGTGAAACGAGTGAAACGAGTGAAACGAGTGAAACGAGTGAAACGTGTAAAACGAGTAATACGAGTAAAACGAGTAAACCGCGTAAAACGAGTAATACGAGTAATACGAGTAAAACGAGTAAAACGAGTATAACGAGTAAAACGAGTAAAACGAGTAAAACGAGTAAAACGAGTAAAACGAGTAAAACGAGTAAAACGAGTAAAACGAGTAAAACGAGTAAAACGAGTAAAACGAGCAAAACGAGTAAAACGAGCAAAATTAGTAAAACGAGCAAAACTAGTAAAACGAGGTAAAACGAGTAAAACGAGTAAAACGAGTAAAAACGAGTAAAAACGAGTAAAACGAGTAAAACGAGTGAAACGAGTGAAACGAGTGAAACGAGTGAAACGAGTGAAACGAGTGAAACGAGTGAAACGAGTAAAACGAGTAAAACGAGTAAAACGAGTAAAACGAGTAAAACGAGTAAAACGAGTAAAACGAGTAAAACGAGTAAAACGAGTAAAGCGAATAAAACGAGTAAAACGAGTAAAACGAGTAAAACGAGTAAAACGAGTAAAAGGAGTAAAGCGAGTAAAGCGAGTAAAGCGAGTGAAACGAGTAAAACGAGTAAAACGAGTGAAACGAGTAAAACGAGTAAAACGAGTGAAACGAGTGAAACGAGAGAAACGAGTAAAACGAGTAAAACGAGTAAAACGAGTAAAACGAGTAAAACGAGTAAAACGAGTAAAGCGAATAAAACGAGTAAAACGAGTAAAACGAGTAAAACGAGTAAAACGAGTAAAAGGAGTAAAGCGAGTAAAGCGAGTAAAGCGAGTAAAGCGAGTAAAACGAGTAAAACGAGTAAAACGAGTAAAACGAGTAAAACGAGTAAAACGAGTAAAACGAGTAAAACGAGTAAAACGAGTAAAACGAGTAAAACGAGTAAAACGAGTAAAACGAGTAAAACGAGTAAAACGAGTAAAGCGAATAAAACGAGTGAAACGAGTGAAACGAGTAAAGCGAGTAAAGCGAGTAAAACGAGTAAAACGAGTAAAACGAGTAAAACGAGTAAAACGAGTAAAACGAGTAAAACGAGTAAAACGAGTAAAACGAGTAAAACGAGTAAAACGAGTGAAACGAGTGAAACGAGTGAAACGAGTGAAACGAGTGAAACGTGTAAAACGAGTAATACGAGTAAAACGAGTAAACCGCGTAAAACGAGTAATACGAGTAATACGAGTAAAACGAGTAAAACGAGTAAAACGAGTAAAACGAGTAAAACGAGTAAAACGAGTAAAACGAGTAAAACGAGTAAAACGAGTAAAACGAGTAAAACGAGTAAAACGAGTAAAACGAGCAAAACGAGTAAAACGAGCAAAATTAGTAAAACGAGCAAAACTAGTAAAACGAGTAAAACGAGTAAAACGAGTAAAACGAGTAAAAACGAGTAAAACGAGTAAAACGAGTGAAACGAGTGAAACGAGTGAAACGAGTGAAACGAGTGAAACGAGTGAAACGAGTGAAACGAGTAAAACGAGTAAAACGAGTAAAACGAGTAAAACGAGTAAAACGAGTAAAACGAGTAAAACGAGTAAAACGAGTAAAACGAGTAAAACGAGTAAAACGAGTAAAACGAGTAAAACGAGTAAAACGAGTAAAACGAGTGAAACGAGTGAAACGAGTGAAACGAGTAAAACGAGTAATACGAGTAAAACGAGTAAACCGCGTAAAACGAGTAATACGAGTAATACGAGTAAAACGAGTAAAACGAGTAAAACGAGTAAAACGAGTAAAACGAGTAAAACGAGTAAAACGAGTAAAACGAGTAAAACGAGTAAAACGAGTAAAACGAGTAAAACGAGTAAAACGAGTAAAACGAGTAAAACGAGCAAAACGAGTAAAACGAGCAAAACTAGTAAAACGAGCAAAACTAGTAAAACGAGTAAAACGAGTAAAACGAGTAAAACGAGTAAAACGAGTAAAACGACTGAAACGAGTGAAACGAGTGAATCGAGTGAAACGAGTGAAACGAGTGAAACGAATAAAACGAGTAAAACGAGTAAAACGAGTAAAACGAGTAAAACGAGTAAATCGAGTAAAACGAGTAAAACGAGTAAAACGAGTAAAACGAGTAAAACGAGTAAAACGAGTAAAACGAGTAAAACGAGTAAAATTAGTAAAACCAGTAAAACGAGTAAAACGAGTAAAACGAGTGAAACGAGTAAAACGAGTGAAACGAGTAAAACGAGTGAAACGAGTAAAACGAGTGAAACGAGTAAAACGAGTGAAACGAGTAAAACGAGTGAAACGAGTAAAACGAGTGAAACGAGTAAAACGAGTGAAACGAGTAAAACGAGTGAAACGAGTAAAACGAGTGAAACGAGTAAAACGAGTGAAACGAGTAAAACGAGTAAAACGAGTAAAACGAGTGAAACGAGTAAAACGAGTAAAACGAGTAAAACGAGTGAAACGAGTAAAACGAGTAAAACGAGTAAAACGAGTAAAACGAGTGAAACGAGTGAAACGAGTGAAACGAGTGAAACGAGTGAAACGTGTAAAACGAGTAATACGAGTAAAACGAGTAAACCGCGTAAAACGAGTAATACGAGTAATACGAGTAAAACGAGTAAAACGAATAAAACGAGTAAAACGAGTAAAACGAGTAAAACGAGTAAAACGAGTAAAACGAGTAAAACGAGTAAAACGAGTAAAACGAGTAAAACGAGTAAAACGATTAAAACGAGTAAAACGAGTAAAACGAGCAAAACGAGTAAAACGAGCAAAATTAGTAAAACGAGCAAAATTAGTAAAACGAGCAAAACTAGTAAAACGAGTAAAACGAGTAAAACGAGTAAAACGAGTAAAACGAGTAAAACGAGTAAAACGAGTGAAACGAGTGAAACGAGTGAAACGAGTAAAACGAGTAAAACGAGTAAAACGAGTAAAACGAGTAAACCGCGTAAAACGAGTAAAACGAGTAATACGAGTAAAACGAGTAAAACGAGTAAAACGAGTAAAACGAGTAAAACGAGTAAAACGAGTGAAACGAGTAAAACGAGTGAAACGAGTAAAACGAGTGAAACGAGTAAAACGAGTGAAACGAGTAAAACGAGCAAAACTAGTAAAACGAGTAAAACGAGTAAAACGAGTAAAACGAGTGAAACGAGTAAAACGAGTAAAACGAGTAAAACGAGTAAAACGAGTGAAACGAGTGAAACGAGTAAAACGAGTAAAACGAGTAAAACGAGCAAAACTAGTAAAACGAGCAAAACTAGTAAAACGAGTAAAACGAGTAAAACGAGTAAAACGAGTAAAACGAGTAAAACGAATAAAACGAGTAAAACGAGTAAAACGAGTAAAACGAGTAAAACGAGTAAAACGAGTAAAACGAGTAAAACGAGTGAAACGAGTGAAACGAGTGAAACGAGTAAAACGAGTGAAACGAGTTAAACGAGTAAAACGAGTTAAACGAGTAAAACGAGTAAAACGAGTAAAACGAGTAAAACGAGTAAAACGAGTAAAACGAGTAAAACGAGTAAAGCGATTAAAACGAGTAAAGCGAGTAAAACGAGTAAAACGAGTAAAACGAGTGAAACGAGTGAAACGAGTAAAACGAGTGAAGCGAGTGAAACGAGTAAAACGAGTGAAGCGAGTAAAACGAGTAAAACGAGTAAAACGAGTAAAACGAGTAAAACGAGTAAAACGAGTGAAACGAGTGAAACGAGTAAAACGAGTTAAACGAGTAAAACGAGTAAAACGAGTAAAACGAGTAAAACGAGTAAAACGAGTAAAACGAGTAAATCGAGTAAAACGAGTAAAACGAGTAAAATGAGTAAAACGAGTAAAACGAGTAAAACGAGTAAAATTAGTAAAACCAGTAAAACGAGTGAAACGAGTAAAACGAGTAAAACGAGTAAAACGAGTAAAACGAGTAAAACGAGTAAAGCGAGTAAAGCGAGTAAAACGAGTAAAACGAGTAAAACGAGTAAAACGAGTAAAACGAGTAAAACGAGTAAAATTAGTAAAACCAGTAAAACGAGTGAAACGAGTAAAACGAGTAAAACGAGTAAAACGAGTAAAACGAGTAAAACGAGTAAAACGAGTAAAACGAGTAAAGCGAGTAAAGCGATTAAAACGAGTAAAACGAGTAAAACGAGTAAAACGAGTAAAACGAGTAAAACGAGTAAAACGAGTGAAACGAGTAAAACGAGTAAAACGAGTAAAACGAGTAAAACGAGTGAAACGAGTGAAACGAGTGAAACGAGTAAACGAGTAAAACGAGTAAAACGAGTAAAACGAGTAAAACGAGTAAATCGAGTATGACGAGTATGACGAGTAAAACGAGTAAAACGAGTAAAACGAGTAAAGCGAGTAAAACGAGTAAAACGAGTAAAACGAGTAAAACGAGTAAAACGAGTAAAACGAGTCAAACGAGTGAAACGAGTGAAACGAGTGAAACGAGTGAAACGAGTGAAACGAGTGAAACGAGTGAAACGAGTGAAACGAGTGAAACGAGTAAAACGAGTGAAACGAGTAAAACGAGTGAAACGAGTAAAACGAGTGAAACGAGTAAAACGAGTGAAACGAGTAAAACGAGTAAAACGAGTGAAACGAGTAAAACGAGTAAAACGAGTAACACGAGTAACACGAGTAAAACGAGTAAAACGAGTAAAACGAGTAAAACGAGTAAAACGAGTAAAACGAGTAAAACGAGTAAAACGAGTAAATCGAGTAAAACGAGTAAAACGAGTAAAACGAGTAAAACGAGTAAAACGAGTAAAGCGTTTAAAACGAGTAAAGCGAGTAAAACGAGTAAAACGAGTAAAACGAGTGAAACGAGTGAAACGAGTAAAACGAGTGAAGCGAGTGAAACGAGTAAAACGAGTCAAGCGAGTGAAACGAGTAAAACGAGTAAAACGAGTAAAACGAGTAAAACGAGTAAAACGAGTAAAACGAGTAAAACGAGTCAAACGAGTAAAACGAGTGAAACGGAGTAAAACGAGTGAAACGAGTGAAACGAGTAAAACGAGTTAAACGAGTAAAACGAGTAAAACGAGTAAAACGAGTGAAACGAGTAAAACGAGTAAAACGAGTAAAACGAGTAAAACGAGTGAAACGAGTGAAACGAGTGAAACGAGTAAAACGAGTAAAACGAGTAAAACGAGTAAAACGAGTAAAACGAGTAAATCGAGTATGACGAGTAAAACGAGTAAAACGAGTAAAACGAGTAAAGCGAGTAAAACGAGTAAAACGAGTAAAACGAGTAAAACGAGTAAAACGAGTAAAACGAGTAAAACGAGTGAAACGAGTGAAACGAGTGAAACGAGTGAAACGAGTGAAACGAGTGAAACGAGTAAAACGAGTGAAACGAGTAAAACGAGTGAAACGAGTAAAACGAGTGAAACGAGTAAAACGAGTGAAACGAGTAAAACGAGTGAAACGAGTAAAACGAGTAAAACGAGTAAAACGAGTAAAACGAGTGAAACGAGTAAAACGAGTAAAACGAGTAACACGAGTAACACGAGTAAAACGAGTAAAACGAGTAAAACGAGTAAAACGAGTAAAACGAGTAAAACGAGTAAAACGAGTAAATCGAGTAAAACGAGTAAAACGAGTAAAACGAGTAAAACGAGTAAAACGAGTAAAGCGATTAAAACGAGTAAAGCGAGTAAAACGAGTGAAACGAGTAAAACGAGTGAAACGAGTGAAACGAGTAAAACGAGTGAAGCGAGTGAAACGAGTAAAACGAGTGAAGCGAGTGAAACGAGTAAAACGAGTAAAACGAGTAAAACGAGTAAAACGAGTAAAACGAGTAAAACGAGTAAAACGAGTCAAACGAGTAAAACGAGTGAAACGAGTAAAACGAGTGAAACGAGTGAAACGAGTAAAACGAGTTAAACGAGTAAAACGAGTAAAACGAGGAAAACGAGTAAAACGAGTAAAACGAGTAAATCGAGTAAAACGAGTAAAACGAGTAAAACGAGTAAAACGAGTAAAACAAGTAAAACGAGTAAAATTAGTAAAACCAGTAAAACGAGTGAAACGAGTAAAACGAGTAAAACGAGTAAAACGAGTAAAACGAGTAAAACGAGTAAAACGAGTAAAACGAGTAAATCGAGTAAAACGAGTAAAACGAGTAAAACGAGTAAAACGAGTAAAACGAGTAAAGCGATTAAAACGAGTAAAGCGAGTAAAACGAGTAAAACGAGTAAAACGAGTGAAACGAGTGAAACGAGTAAAACGAGTGAAGCGAGTGAAACGAGTAAAACGAGTGAAGCGAGTGAAACGAGTAAAACGAGTAAAACGAGTAAAACGAGTAAAACGAGTAAAACGAGTAAAACGAGTAAAACGAGTCAAACGAGTAAAACGAGTGAAACGAGTAAAACGAGTGAAACGAGTGAAACGAGTAAAACGAGTTAAACGAGTAAAACGAGTAAAACGAGTAAAACGAGTAAAACGAGTAAAACGAGTAAATCGAGTAAAACGAGTAAAACGAGTAAAACGAGTAAAACGAGTAAAACGAGTAAAACGAGTAAAATTAGTAAAACCAGTAAAACGAGTGAAACGAGTAAAACGAGTAAAACGAGTAAAACGAGTAAAACGAGTAAAACGAGTAAAACGAGTAAAACGAGTAAAGCGAGTAAAGCGAGTAAAGCGATTAAAACGAGTAAAACGAGTAAAACGAGTAAAACGAGTAAAACGAGTAAATCGAGTAAAACGAGTAAAACGAGTAAAACGAGTAAAACGAGTGAAACGAGTAAAACGAGTGAAACGAGTAAAACGAGTGAAACGAGTAAAACGAGTGAAACGAGTAAAACGAGTGAAACGAGTAAAACGAGTGAAACGAGAAAAACGAGTGAAACGAGTAAAACGAGTAAAACGAGTAAATCGAGTAAAACGAGTAAAACGAGTAAAACGAGTAAAACGAGTAATACGAGAAAAACGAGTAAACCGCGTAAAACGAGTAAAACGAATAAAACGAGTAAATCGAGTAAAACGAGTAAAACGAGTAAAACGAGTGAAAAGAGTGAAACGAGTGAAACGAGGAAAACGAGGAAAACGAGTAAAACGAGTAAAACGAGTAAAACGAGTAAATCGAGTAAAACGAGTAAAACGAGTAAAACGAGTAAAACGAGTAAAACGAGTAAAATTAGTAAAACCAGTAAAACGAGTGAAACGAATAAAACGAGTAAAACGAGTAAAACGAGTAAAACGAGTAAAACGAGTAAAGCGAGTAAAGCGATTAAAACGAGTAAAACGAGTAAAACGAGTAAAACGAGTAAAACGAGTAAATCGAGTAAAACGAGTAAAGCGATTAAAACGAGTAAAACGAGTAAAACAAGTAAAACGAGTAAAAGGAGTAAAACGAGTAAAACGAGTAAAACGAGTAAAACGAGTAAAACGAGTAAAATTAGTAAAACCAGTAAAACGAGTGAAACGAGTGAAACGAGTAAAACGAGTAAAACGAGTAAAACGAGTAAAACGAGTAAAACGAGTAAAACGAGTAAAACGAGTAAAACGAGTAAAGCGAGTAAAGCGATTAAAACGAGTAAAACGAGTAAAACGAGTAAAACGAGTGAAACGAGTAAAACGAGTAAAACGAGTAAAACGAGTAAAACGAGTGAAACGAGTGAAACGAGTGAAACGAGTAAAACGAGTAAAACGAGTAAAACGAGTAAAACGAGTAAAACGAGTAAAACGAGTAAAACGAGTAAATCGAGTAAAACGAGTAAAACGAGTATAACGAGTAAAACGAGTAAAGCGAGTAAAACGAGTAAAACGAGTAAAACGAGTAAAACGAGTAAAACGAGTAAAACGAGTAAATCGAGTAAAACGAGTAAAACGAGTAAAACGAGTAAAACGAGTAAAACGAGTAAAGCGATTAAAACGAGTAAAGCGAGTAAAACGAGTAAAACGAGTAAAACGAGTGAAACGAGTGAAACGAGTAAAACGAGTAAAACGAGTAAAACGAGTAAAACGAGTAAAGCGAGTAAAGCGATTAAAACGAGTAAAACGAGTAAAACGAGTATAACGAGTAAAACGAGTAAATCGAGTAAAACGAGTAAAGCGATTAAAACGAGTAAAACGAGTAAAACAAGTAAAACGAGTAAAACGAGTAAAACGAGTAAAACGAGTAAAACGAGTAAAACGAGTAAAACGAGTAAAACGAGTAAAATTAGTAAAACCAGTAAAACGAGTGAAACGAGTAAAACGAGTAAAACGAGTAAAACGAGTAAAACGAGTAAAACGAGTAAAGCGAGTAAAGCGATTAAAACGAGTAAAACGAGTAAAACGAGTAAAACGAGTAAAACGAGTAAAACGAGTAAATCGAGTAAAACGAGTAAAGCGATTAAAACGAGTAAAACGATTAAACAAGTAAAACGAGTAAATCGAGTAAAACGAGTAAAACGAGTAAAACGAGTAAAACGAGTAATACGAGAAAAACGAGTAAACCGCGTAAAACGAGTAAAACGAATAAAACGAGTAAATCGAGTAAAACGAGTAAAACGAGTGAAACGAGTGAAACGAGTGAAACGAGTGAAACGAGTGAACCGAGTAAAACGAGTAAAACGAGTTAAACGAGTAAAACGAGTAAATCGAGTAAAACGAGTAAAACGAGTAAAACGAGTAAAACGAGTAAAACGAGTAAAACGAGTAAAACGAGTAAAACGAGTAAAACGAGTAAAACGAGTAAAACGAGTAAAACGAGTAAAACGAGTAAAACGAGTAAAACGAGTAAAACGAGTAAAACGAGTAAAACGAGTAAAACGAGTAAAACGAGTAAAACGAGTAAAACGAGTAAAACGAGTAAAACGAGTAAAACGAGTAAAACGAGTAAAACGAGTAAAACGAGTAAAACGAGTAAAACGAGTAAAACGAGTAAAACGAGTAAGACGAGTAAAACGAGTAAGACGAGTAAAACGAGTAAAACGAGTAAAACGAGGAAAACGAGTAAAACGAGTAAAACGAGTAAAACGAGTAAAACGAGTAAAACGAGTAAATCGAGTAAAACGAGTAAAACGAGTAAAACGAGTAAAACGAGTAAAACGAGTAAAACGAGTAAAGCGAGTAAAGCGATTAAAACGAGTAAAACGAGTAAAACGAGTAAAACGAGTAAAACGAGTAAAACGAGTAAATCGAGTAAAACGAGTAAAGCGATTAAAACGAGTAAAACGAGTAAAACAAGTAAAACGAGTAAAACGAGTAAAACGAGTAAAACGAGTAAAACGAGTAAAATTAGTAAAACCAATAAAACGAGTGAAACGAGTAAAACGAGTAAAACGAGTAAAACGAGTAAAACGAGTAAAACGAGTAAAACGAGTAAAACGAGTAAAGCGAGTAAAGCGATTAAAACGAGTAAAACGAGTAAAACGAGTAAAACGAGTAAAACGAGTAAATCGAGTAAAACGAGTAAAGCGATTAAAACGAGTAAAACGAGTAAAACAAGTAAAACGAGTAAATCGAGTAAAACGAGTAAAACGAGTAAAACGAGTAAAACGAGTAATACGAGAAAAACGAGTAAACCGCGTAAAACGAGTAAAACGAATAAAACGAGTAAATCGAGTAAAACGAGTAAAACGAGTGAAACGAGTGAAACGAGTGAAACGAGTGAAACGAGTGAAACGAGTGAAACAAGTGAACCGAGTAAAACGAATAAAACGAGTTAAACGAGTAAAACGAGTAAAACGAGTAAAACGAGTAAAACGAGTAAAACGAGTAAAACGAGTAAAACGAGTAAAACGAGTAAAACGAGTAAAACGAGTAAAACGAGTAAAACGAGTAAAACGAGTAAAACGAGTAAAACGAGTAAAACGAGTAAAACGAGTAAAACGAGTAAAACGAGTAAAACGAGTAAGACGAGTAAAACGAGTAAGACGAGTAAAACGAGTAAAACGAGTAAAACGAGTAAAACGAGGAAAACGAGTAAAACGAGTAAAACGACTAAAACGAGTAAAACGAGTAAAACGAGTAAATCGAGTAAAACGAGTAAAACGAGTAAAACGAGTAAAACGAGAAAAATTAGTAAAACCAGTAAAACGAGTAAAACGAGTAAACCGCGCAAAACGAGTAAAACGAGTAATATGAGTAAAACGAGTAAAACGAGTAATATGAGTAAAACGAGTAAAACGAGTAAAACTAGTAAAACTAGTAAAACTAGTAAAACGAGTAAAACTAGTAAAACGAGTAAAACGAGTAAAACGAGTAAAACGAGCAAAACGAGTAAAACGAGCAAAACGAGTAAAACGAGCAAAACTAGTAAAACGAGTAAAACGAGTAAAACGAGTAAAACGAGTAAAACGAGTAAAACGAGTAAAACGAGTAAAACGAGTAAAACGAGTAAAACAAGTAAAACGAGTAAAACGAGTAAAACGAGTAAAACGAGTAAAACGAGTAAAACGAGTAAAACGAGTAAAACGAGTAAAACGAGTAAAACGAGTAAAACGAGTAAAACGAGTAAAACGAGTAAAACGAGTGAAACGAGTAAAACGAGTAAAACGAGTGAAACGAGTAAAACGAGTAAAGCGATTAAAACGAGTAAAACGAGTAAAACGAGTAAAACGAATAAATCGAGTAAAACGAGTAAAGCGATTAAAACGAGTAAAACGAGTAAAACGAGTAAAACGAGTAAAACGAGTAAAACGAGTAAAACGAGTAAAACGAGTATAACGAGTAAAACGAGTAAAACGAGTCAAACGAGTAAAACGAGTGAAACGAGTAAAACGAGTCAAACGAGTAAAACGAGTCAAACGAGTAAAACGAGTGAAACGAGTAAAACGAGTGAAACGAGTAAAACGAGTAAAACGAGTGAAACGAGTAAAACGAGTGAAACGAGTAAAACGAGTGAAACGAGTGAAACGAGTGAAACGAGTAAAACGAGTAAAACGAGTAAAACGAGTAAAACGAGTGAAACGAGTAAAACGAGTAAAACGAGTAAAACGAGTAAAACGAGTAAAACGAGTGAAACGAGTAAAACGAGTAAAACGAGTAAAACGAGTAAAACGAGTAAAGCGATTAAAACGAGTAAAACGAGTAAAACGAGTAAAACGAGTAAATCGAGTAAAACGAGTAAAGCGATTAAAACGAGTAAAACGAGTAAAACGAGTGAAGCGAGTGAAACGAGTAAAACGAGTGAAGCGAGTGAAACGAGTAAAACGAGTAAAACGAGTAAAACGAGTAAAACGAGTAAAACGAGTAAAACGAGTAAAACGAGTGAAACGAGTGAAACGAGTAAAACGAGTGAAACGAGTGAAACGAGTAAAACGAGTTAAACGAGTAAAACGAGTAAAACGAGTAAAACGAGTAAAACGAGTAAAACGAGTGAAACGAGTAAAACGAGTAAAACGAGTGAAACGAGTAAAACGAGTAAAACGAGTAAAACGAGTAAAGCGAGTAAAGCGATTAAAACGAGTAAAACGAGTAAAACGAGTAAAACGAGTAAAACGAGTAAATCGAGTAAAACGAGTAAAGCGATTAAAACGAGTAAAACGAGTAAAACAAGTAAAACGAGTAAATCGAGTAAAACGAGTAAAACGAGTAAAACGAGTAAAACGAGTAATACGAGAAAAACGAGTAAACCGCGTAAAACGAGTAAAACGAATAAAACGAGTAAATCGAGTAAAACGAGTAAAACGAGTGAAACGAGTGAAACGAGTGAAACGAGTGAAACGAGTGAAACGAGTGAAACGAGTGAACCGAGTAAAACGAGTAAAACGAGTTAAACGAGTAAAACGAGTAAAACGAGTAAAACGAGTAAAACGAGTAAAACGAGTAAAACGAGTAAAACGAGTAAAACGAGTAAAACGAGTAAAACGAGTAAAACGAGTAAAACGAGTAAAACGAGTAAAACGAGTAAAACGAGTAAAACGAGTAAGACGAGTAAAACGAGTAAGACGAGTAAACGAGTAAACGAGTAAAACGAGTAAAACGAGTAAAACGAGGAAAACGAGTAAAACGAGTAAAACGACTAAAACGAGTAAAACGAGTAAAACGAGTAAATCGAGTAAAACGAGTAAAACGAGTAAAACGAGTAAAACGAGAAAAATTAGTAAAACCAGTAAAACGAGTAAAACGAGTAAACCGCGCAAAACGAGTAAAACGAGTAAACCGCGCAAAACGAGTAAAACGAGTAATATGAGTAAAACGAGTAAAACGAGTAATATGAGTAAAACGAGTAAAACGAGTAAAACTAGTAAAACTAGTAAAACTAGTAAAACGAGTAAAACTAGTAAAACGAGTAAAACGAGTAAAACGAGTAAAACGAGCAAAACGAGTAAAACGAGCAAAACGAGTAAAACGAGCAAAACTAGTAAAACGAGTAAAACGAGTAAAACGAGTAAAACGAGTAAAACGAGTAAAACGAGTAAAACGAGTAAAACGAGTAAAACGAGTAAAACGAGTAAAACGAGTAAAACAAGTAAAACGAGTAAAACGAGTAAAACGAGTAAAACGAGTAAAACGAGTAAAACGAGTAAAACGAGTAAAACGAGTAAAACGAGTAAAACGAGTAAAACGAGTAAAACGAGTAAAACGAGTAAAACGAGTAAAACGAGTGAAACGAGTAAAACGAGTAAAACGAGTGAAACGAGTAAAACGAGTAAAGCGATTAAAACGAGTAAAACGAGTAAAACGAGTAAAACGAATAAATCGAGTAAAACGAGTAAAGCGATTAAAACGAGTAAAACGAGTAAAACGAGTAAAACGAGTAAAACGAGTAAAACGAGTAAAACGAGTAAAACGAGTATAACGAGTAAAACGAGTAAAACGAGTCAAACGAGTAAAACGAGTGAAACGAGTAAAACGAGTCAAACGAGTAAAACGAGTCAAACGAGTAAAACGAGTGAAACGAGTAAAACGAGTGAAACGAGTAAAACGAGTAAAACGAGTGAAACGAGTAAAACGAGTGAAACGAGTAAAACGAGTGAAACGAGTGAAACGAGTGAAACGAGTAAAACGAGTAAAACGAGTAAAACGAGTAAAACGAGTGAAACGAGTAAAACGAGTAAAACGAGTAAAACGAGTAAAACGAGTAAAACGAGTGAAACGAGTAAAACGAGTAAAACGAGTAAAACGAGTAAAACGAGTAAAGCGATTAAAACGAGTAAAACGAGTAAAACGAGTAAAACGAGTAAATCGAGTAAAACGAGTAAAGCGATTAAAACGAGTAAAACGAGTAAAACGAGTGAAGCGAGTGAAACGAGTAAAACGAGTGAAGCGAGTGAAACGAGTAAAACGAGTAAAACGAGTAAAACGAGTAAAACGAGTAAAACGAGTAAAACGAGTAAAACGAGTGAAACGAGTGAAACGAGTAAAACGAGTGAAACGAGTGAAACGAGTAAAACGAGTTTAAACGAGTAAAACGAGTAAAACGAGTAAAACGAGTAAAACGAGTAAAACGAGTGAAACGAGTAAAACGAGTAAAACGAGTGAAACGAGTAAAACGAGTAAAACGAGTAAAACGAGTAAAACGAGTAAAACGAGTAAAACGAGTAAAATTAGTAAAACCAGTAAAACGAGTGAAACGAGTAAAACGAGTGAAACGAGTAAAACGAGTAAAGCGAGTAAAGCGAGTAAAGCGATTAAAACGAGTAAAACGAGTAAAACGAGTAAATCGAGTAAAACGAGTAAAACGAGTAAAACGAGTAAAACGAGTAAAACGAGTAAAACGAGTAAAACGAGTAAAACGAGTAAAACGAGTAAAACGAGTAAAACGAGTGAAACGAGTAAAACGAGTGAAACGAGTAAAACGAGTGAAACGAGTAAAACGAGTGAAACGAGTAAAACGAGTGAAACGAGTAAAACGAGTGAAACGAGTAAAACGAGTGAAACGAGTAAAACGAGTGAAACGAGTAAAACGAGTGAAACGAGTAAAACGAGTGAAACGAGTGAAACGAGTAAAACGAGTGAAACGAGTGAAACGAGTTAAACGAGTAAAACGAGTAAAACGAGTAAAACGAGTAAATCGAGTAAAACGAGTAAAGCGATTAAAACGAGTAAAACGAGTAAAACAAGTAAAACGAGTAAAACGAGTAAAACGAGTAAAACGAGTAAAACGAGTAAAACGAGTAAAACGAGTAAAACGAGTAAAACGAGTAAAACGAGTAAAACGAGTAAAACGAGTAAAACGAGTAAAACGAGTAAAACGAGTAAAACGAGTAAAACGAGTAAAACGAGTAAAACGAGTAAAACGAGTAAAACGAGTAAAGCGATTAAAACGAGTAAGACGAGTAAAACGAGTAAAACGAGTAAAACGAGTAAAACGAGGAAAACGAGTAAAACGAGTAAAACGAGTAAAACGAGTAAAACGAGTAAAACGAGTAAAACGAGTAAATCGAGTAAAACGAGTAAAACGAGTAAAACGAGTAAAACGAGTAAAACGAGTAAAACGAGTAAAACGAGTAAAACGAGTAAAACGAGTAAAACGAGTAAAACGAGTAAAACGAGTAAAACGAGTAAAACGAGTAAAACGAGTAAAACGAGTAAAACGAGTAAAACGAGTAAAACGAGTAAAACGAGTAAAACGAGTAAAACGAGTAAAACGAGTAAAACGAGTTAAACGAGTAAAACGAGTAAAACGAGTAAAACGAGTAAAACGAGTAAAACGAGAAGGACGAGTAAAACGAGTAAGACGAGTAAAACGAGTAAAACGAGTAAAACGAGTAAAACGAGGAAAACGAGTAAAACGAGTAAAACGAGTAAAATTAGTAAAACCAGTAAAACGAGTGAAACGAGTAAAACGAGTAAAACGAGTAAAACGAGTAAAACGAGTAAAACGAGTAAAGCGAGTAAAGCGATTAAAACGAGTAAAACGAGTAAAACGAGTAAAACGAGTAAAACGAGTAAATCGAGTAAAACGAGTAAAGCGATTAAAACGAGTAAAACGAGTAAAACAAGTAAAACGAGTAAATCGAGTAAAACGAGTAAAACGAGTAAAACGAGTAATACGAGAAAAACGAGTAAACCGCGTAAAACGAGTAAAACGAATAAAACGAGTAAATCGAGTAAAACGAGTAAAACGAGTGAAACGAGTGAAACGAGTGAAACGAGTGAAACGAGTGAAACGAGTGAACCGAGTAAAACGAGTAAAACGAGTTAAACGAGTAAAACGAGTAAAACGAGTAAAACGAGTAAAACGAGTAAAACGAGTAAAACGAGTAAAACGAGTAAAACGAGTAAAACGAGTAAAACGAGTAAAACGAGTAAAACGAGTAAAACGAGTAAAACGAGTAAAACGAGTAAAACGAGTAAAACGAGTAAAACGAGTAAAACGAGTAAAACGAGTAAAACGAGTAAAACGAGTAAAACGAGTTAAACGAGTAAAACGAGTAAAACGAGTAAAACGAGTAAAACGAGTAAACGAGTAAGACGAGTAAAACGAGTAAGACGAGTAAAACGAGTAAAACGAGTAAAACGAGTAAAACGAGGAAAACGAGTAAAACGAGTAAAACGAGTAAAATTAGTAAAACCAGTAAAACGAGTGAAACGAGTAAAACGAGTAAAACGAGTAAAACGAGTAAAACGAGTAAAACGAGTAAAGCGAGTAAAGCGATTAAAACGAGTAAAACGAGTAAAACGAGTAAAACGAGTAAAACGAGTAAAACGAGTAAATCGAGTAAAACGAGTAAAGCGATTAAAACGAGTAAAACGAGTAAAACAAGTAAAACAAGTAAAACGAGTAAATCGAGTAAAACGAGTAAAACGAGTAAAACGAGTAATACGAGAAAAACGAGTAAACCGCGTAAAACGAGTAAAACGAATAAAACGAGTAAATCGAGTAAAACGAGTAAAACGAGTGAAACGAGTGAAACGAGTGAAACGAGTGAAACGAGTGAAACGAGTAAAACGAGTAAAACGAGTTAAACGAGTAAAACGAGTAAATCGAGTAAAACGAGTAAAACGAGTAAAACGAGTAAAACGAGTAAAACGAGTAAAACGAGTAAAACGAGTAAAACGAGTAAAACGAGTAAAACGAGTAAAACGAGTAAAACGAGTAAAACGAGTAAAACGAGTAAAACGAGTAAAACGAGTAAAACGAGTAAAACGAGTAAAACGAGTAAAACGAGTAAAACGAGTAAAACGAGTAAAACGAGTAAAACGAGTAAAACGAGTAAAACGAGTAAAACGAGTAAAACGAGTAAAACGAGTAAGACGAGTAAAACGAGTAAGACGAGTAAAACGAGTAAAACGAGTAAAACGAGTAAAACGAGGAAAACGAGTAAAACGAGTAAAACGAGTAAAACGAGTAAAACGAGTAAAACGAGTAAATCGAGTAAAACGAGTAAAACGAGTAAAACGAGTAAAACGAGTAAAACGAGTAAAACGAGTAAAGCGAGTAAAGCGATTAAAACGAGTAAAACGAGTAAAACGAGTAAAACGAGTAAATCGAGTAAAACGAGTAAAGCGATTAAAACGAGTAAAACGAGTAAAACAAGTAAAACGAGTAAAACGAGTAAAACGAGTAAAATTAGTAAAACCAGTAAAACGAGTGAAACGAGTAAAACGAGTAAAACGAGTAAAACGAGTAAAGCGAGTAAAGCGATTAAAACGAGTAAAACGAGTAAAACGAGTAAAACGAGTAAAACGAGTAAATCGAGTAAAACGAGTAAAGCGATTAAAACGAGTAAAACGAGTAAAACGAGTAAAACGAGTAAAACGAGTAAAACGAGTAAAACGAGTAAAACGAGTATAACGAGTAAAACGAGTAAAACGAGTCAAACGAGTAAAACGAGTGAAACGAGTAAAACGAGTCAAACGAGTAAAACGAGTCAAACGAGTAAAACGAGTGAAACGAGTAAAACGAGTGAAACGAGTAAAACGAGTAAAACGAGTGAAACGAGTAAAACGAGTGAAACGAGTAAAACGAGTGAAACGAGTAAAACGAGTGAAACGAGTGAAACGAGTGAAACGAGTAAAACGAGTAAAACGAGTAAAACGAGTAAAACGAGTGAAACGAGTAAACGAGTAAAACGAGTAAAACGAGTAAAACGAGTAAAACGAGTGAAACGAGTAAAACGAGTAAAACGAGTAAAACGAGTAAAACGAGTAAAGCGATTAAAACGAGTAAAACGAGTAAAACGAGTAAAACGAGTAAATCGAGTAAAACGAGTAAAGCGATTAAAACGAGTAAAACGAGTAAAACGAGTGAAGCGAGTGAAACGAGTAAAACGAGTGAAGCGAGTGAAACGAGTAAAACGAGTAAAACGAGTAAAACGAGTAAAACGAGTAAAACGAGTAAAACGAGTAAAACGAGTGAAACGAGTGAAACGAGTAAAACGAGTGAAACGAGTGAAACGAGTAAAACGAGTTAAACGAGTAAAACGAGTAAAACGAGTAAAACGAGTAAAACGAGTAAAACGAGTGAAACGAGTAAAACGAGTAAAACGAGTGAAACGAGTAAAACGAGTAAAACGAGTAAAACGAGTAAAGCGAGTAAAGCGATTAAAACGAGTAAAACGAGTAAAACGAGTAAAACGAGTAAAACGAGTAAATCGAGTAAAACGAGTAAAGCGATTAAAACGAGTAAAACGAGTAAAACAAGTAAAACGAGTAAATCGAGTAAAACGAGTAAAACGAGTAAAACGAGTAAAACGAGTAATACGAGAAAAACGAGTAAACCGCGTAAAACGAGTAAAACGAATAAAACGAGTAAATCGAGTAAAACGAGTAAAACGAGTGAAACGAGTGAAACGAGTGAAACGAGTGAAACGAGTGAAACGAGTGAAACGAGTGAACCGAGTAAAACGAGTAAAACGAGTTAAACGAGTAAAACGAGTAAAACGAGTAAAACGAGTAAAACGAGTAAAACGAGTAAAACGAGTAAAACGAGTAAAACGAGTAAAACGAGTAAAACGAGTAAAACGAGTAAAACGAGTAAAACGAGTAAAACGAGTAAAACGAGTAAAACGAGTAAAACGAGTAAAACGAGTAAAACGAGTAAAACGAGTAAAACGAGTAAAACGAGTAAAACGAGTAAAACGAGTAAGACGAGTAAAACGAGTAAGACGAGTAAAACGAGTAAAACGAGTAAAACGAGTAAAACGAGGAAAACGAGTAAAACGAGTAAAACGACTAAAACGAGTAAAACGAGTAAAACGAGTAAATCGAGTAAAACGAGTAAAACGAGTAAAACGAGTAAAACGAGAAAAATTAGTAAAACCAGTAAAACGAGTAAAACGAGTAAACCGCGCAAAACGAGTAAAACGAGTAAACCGCGCAAAACGAGTAAAACGAGTAATATGAGTAAAACGAGTAAAACGAGTAATATGAGTAAAACGAGTAAAACGAGTAAAACTAGTAAAACTAGTAAAACTAGTAAAACGAGTAAAACTAGTAAAACGAGTAAAACGAGTAAAACGAGTAAAACGAGCAAAACGAGTAAAACGAGCAAAACGAGTAAAACGAGCAAAACTAGTAAAACGAGTAAAACGAGTAAAACGAGTAAAACGAGTAAAACGAGTAAAACGAGTAAAACGAGTAAAACGAGTAAAACAAGTAAAACGAGTAAAACGAGTAAAACGAGTAAAACGAGTAAAACGAGTAAAACGAGTAAAACGAGTAAAACGAGTAAAACGAGTAAAACGAGTAAAACGAGTAAAACGAGTAAAACGAGTAAAACGAGTAAAACGAGTGAAACGAGTAAAACGAGTAAAACGAGTGAAACGAGTAAAACGAGTAAAGCGATTAAAACGAGTAAAACGAGTAAAACGAGTAAAACGAATAAATCGAGTAAAACGAGTAAAGCGATTAAAACGAGTAAAACGAGTAAAACGAGTAAAACGAGTAAAACGAGTAAACGAGTAAAACGAGTAAAACGAGTATAACGAGTAAAACGAGTAAAACGAGTCAAACGAGTAAAACGAGTGAAACGAGTAAAACGAGTCAAACGAGTAAAACGAGTCAAACGAGTAAAACGAGTGAAACGAGTAAAACGAGTGAAACGAGTAAAACGAGTAAAACGAGTGAAACGAGTAAAACGAGTGAAACGAGTAAAACGAGTGAAACGAGTGAAACGAGTGAAACGAGTAAAACGAGTAAAACGAGTAAAACGAGTAAAACGAGTGAAACGAGTAAAACGAGTAAAACGAGTAAAACGAGTAAAACGAGTAAAACGAGTAAAACGAGTAAAACGAGTAAAACGAGTAAAACGAGTAAAACGAGTAAAACGATAAAACGAGTAAAACGAGTAAAACGAGTAAAACGAGTAAAACGAGTAAAACGGGTAAAACGAGTAAAACGAGTAAAACGAGTTAAACGAGTAAAACGAGTAAAACGAGCAAAACTAGTAAAACGAGTAAAATGAGTAAAACGAGTAAAACGAGCAAAACTAGTAAAACGAGTAAAACGAGTAAAACGAGTAAAACGTGTAAAACGAGTAAAACGAGTAAAACGAGCAAAACCAGTAAAACTAGTAAAACGAGTAAATCGAGTAAACCGAGTAAAACGAGTAAAACTAGTAAAACGAGTAAAACGAGTAAAACGAGTAAAACGAGTAAAACGAGTAAAACGAGTAAAACGAGTAAAACGAGTAAAACGAGTAAAACGAGTAAAACGAGTAAAACGAGTAAAACGAGTAAAACGAGTAAAACGAGTAAAACGAGTAAAACGAGTAAAACGAGTAAAACGAGTGAAACGAGTAAAACGAGTAAAACGAGTAAAACGAGTAAAACGAGTAAAACGAGTAAAACGAGTTAAACGAGTAAAACGAGTAAAACGAGTAAAACGAGTAAAACGAGTAAAACGAGTAAAACTAGTAAAACGAGTAAAACGAGTAAAACGAGTAAATCGAGTAAAACGAGTAAAACGAGTAAAACGGGCAAAACTAGTAAAACGAGTAAAACGAGTAAAACGAGTAAAATGAGTAAAACGAGTAAAACGAGTAAAACGAGTAAAACGAGTAAAACGAGTAAAACGAGTAAAACGAGTAAAACGAGTAAAACGAGTAAAACGAGTAAAACGAGTAAAACGAGTAAAACGAGTAAAACGAGTAAAACGAGTAAAACGAGTAAAACGGGTAAAACGAGTAAAACGAGTAAAACGAGTAAAACGAGTAAAACGAGTAAAACGAGTAAAACGTGTAAAACGAGTAAAACGAGTAAAACGAGCAAAACCAGTAAAACTAGTAAAACGAGTAAATCGAGTAAACCGAGTAAAACGAGTAAAACTAGTAAAACGAGTATAACGAGTAAAACTAGTAAAACGAATAAAACGAGTAAAAATAGTAAAACGAGTAAAACGAGTAAAACGAGTAAAACTAGTAAAACGAGTAAAACGAGTAAAACGAGTAAAACGAGTAAAACGAGTAAAACGAGTAAAACGAGTAAAACGAGTAAAACGAGTAAAACGAGTAAAACGAGTAAAACGAGTAAAACGAGTAAAACGAGTAAAACGAGTAAAACGAGTAAAACGAGTAAAACGAGTAAAACGAGTAAAACGAGTAAAACGAGTAAAACGAGTAAAACGAGTAAAACGAGTAAAACGAGTAAAACGAATAAAACGAATAAAACGAATAAAACGAGTAAAACGAGTAAAACGAGTAAAACGAGTAAAACGAGTAAAACGAGTAAAACGAGTAAAACGTGTAAAACGAGTAAAACGAGTAAAACGAGTAAAACGAGTAAAACGAGTAAAACGAGTAAAACGAGTAAAACGAGTAAAACGAGTAAAACGAGTAAAACGAGTAAACCGAGTAAAACGAGTAAAACGAGTTAAACTAGTTAAACGAGTAAAACGAGTAAAACGAGTAAAACGAGTTAAACGAGTAAAACGAGTAAAACGAGTAAAACGAGCAAAACTAGTAAAACGAGTAAAACGAGTAAAACGAGTAAAACGAGTTAAACGAGTAAAACGAGTAAAACGAGCAAAACTAGTAAAACGAGTAAAACGAGTAAAACGAGTAAAACGAGCAAAACTAGTAAAACGAGTAAAACGAGTAAAACGAGTAAAACGTGTAAAACGAGTAAAACGAGTAAAACGAGCAAAACCAGTAAAACTAGTAAAACGAGTAAATCGAGTAAACCGAGTAAAACGAGTAAAACTAGTAAAACGAGTATAACGAGTAAAACTAGTAAAACGAATAAAAACGAGTAAAAATAGTAAAACGAGTAAAACGAGTAAAACGAGTAAAACTAGTAAAACGAGTAAAACGAGTAAAACTAGTAAAACGAGTAAAACGAGTAAAACGAGTAAAACGAGTAAAACGAGTAAAACGAGTAAAACGAGTAAAACGAGTAAAACTAGTAAAACGAGTAAAACGAGTGAAACTAGTAAAACGAGTAAAACGAGTAAAACGAGTGAAACGAGTAAAACGAGTAAAACGAGTAAAACGAGTGAAACGAGTAAAACGAGTAAAACGAGTAAAACGATTAAAACGAGTAAAACGAGTAAAACGAGTAAAACGAATAAAACGAGTAAAACGAGTAAAACGAGTAAAACGAGTAAAACGAGTAAAACGAGTAAAACGAGTAAAACGAGTAAAACGAGTTAAACGAGTAAAACGAGTAAAACGAGTAAAACTAGTAAAACTAGTAAAACGAGTAAAACTAGTAAAACGAGTAAAACGAGTAAAACGAGTAAAACGAGTAAAACGAGTAAAACGAGTAAAACTAGTAAAACGAGTAAAACGAGTAAAACTAGTAAAACGAGTAAAACGAGTAAAACGAGTAAAACGAGTAAAACGAGTAAAACGAGTAAAACGAGTAAAACGAGTAAAACGAGTAAAACGAGTAAAACTAGTAAAACGAGTAAAACGAGTGAAACTAGTAAAACGAGTAAAACGAGTGAAACGAGTAAAACGAGTAAAACGAGTAAAACGAGTGAAACGAGTGAAACGAGTGAAACGAGTAAAACGAGTAAAACGAGTAAAACGATTAAAACGAGTAAAACGAGTAAAACGAGTAAAACGAATAAAACGAGTAAAACGAGTAAAACGAGTAAAACGAGTAAAACGAGTAAAACGAGTAAAACGAGTAAAACGAGTAAAACGAGTTAAACGAGTAAAACGAGTAAAACGAGTAAAACTAGTAAAACTAGTAAAACGAGTAAAACTAGTAAAACGAGTAAAACGAGTAAAACGAGTAAAACGTGTAAAACGAGTAAAACGAGTAAAACGAGTAAAACGAGTAAAACGAGTAAAACGAGTAAAACGGGTAAAACGAGTAAATCGAGTAAAACGAGCAAAACCAGTAAAACTAGTAAAACGAGTAAATCGAGTAAACCGAGTAAAACGAGTAAAACTAGTAAAACGAGGATAACGAGGTAAAACTAGTAAAACGAATAAAACGAGTAAAAATAGTAAAACGAGTAAAACGAGTAAAACGAGTAAAACGAGTAAAACTAGTAAAACGAGTAAAACGAGTAAAACTAGTAAAACGAGTAAAACGAGTAAAACGAGTAAAACGAGTAAAACGAGTAAAACGAGTAAAACGAGTAAAACGAGTAAAACGAGTAAAACGAGTAAAACGAGTAAAACGAGTAAAACGAGTAAAACGAGTAAAACGAGTAAAACGAGTGAAACGAGTGAAACGAGTGAAACGAGTGAAACGAGTAAAACGAGTAAAACGAGTAAAACGAGTAAAACGAGTAAAACGAGTAAAACGAGTAAAACGAATAAAACGAATAAAACGAATAAAACGAGTAAAACGAGTAAAACGAGTAAAACGAGTAAAACGAGTAAAACGAGTAAAACGAGTAAAACGAGTAAAACGAGTAAAACGAGTAAATCGAGTAAAACGAGTAAAACGAGTAAAACTAGTAAAACGAGTAAAACGAGTAAAACGAGTAAAACGAGTAAAACGAGTAAAACGAGTAAAACGAGTAAAACGAGTAAACCGAGTAAAACGAGTAAAACGAGTAAAACGAGTAAAACGAGTAAAACGAGTAAAACGAGCAAAACTAGTAAAACGAGTAAAACGAGTAAAACGAGTAAAACGTGTAAAACGAGTAAAACGAGCAAAACGAGCAAAACTAGTAAAACGAGTAAAACGAGCAAAACCAGTAAAACTAGTAAAACGAGTAAATCGAGTAAACCGAGTAAAACGAGTAAAACTAGTAAAACGAGTATAACGAGTAAAACTAGTAAAACGAATAAAACGAGTAAAAATAGTAAAACGAGTAAAACGAGTAAAACGAGTAAAACTAGTAAAACGAGTAAAACGAGTAAAACTAGTAAAACGAGTAAAACGAGTAAAACGAGTAAAACGAGTAAAACGAGTAAAACGAGTAAAACGAGTAAAACGAGTAAAACTAGTAAAACGAGTAAAACGAGTGAAACTAGTAAAACGAGTAAAACGAGTAAAACGAGTGAAACGAGTAAAACGAGTAAAACGAGTAAAACGAGTGAAACGAGTGAAACGAGTAAAACGAGTAAAACGAGTAAAACGATTAAAACGAGTAAAACGAGTAAAACGAGTAAAACGAATAAAACGAGTAAAACGAGTAAAACGAGTAAAACGAGTAAAACGAGTAAAACGAGTAAAACGAGTAAAACGAGTAAAACGAGTTAAACGAGTAAAACGAGTAAAACGAGTAAAACTAGTAAAACTAGTAAAACGAGTAAAACTAGTAAAACGAGTAAAACGAGTAAAACGAGTAAAACGAGGTAAAACGAGTAAAACGAGTAAAACTAGTAAAACGAGTAAAACGAGTAAAACTAGTAAAACGAGTAAAACGAGTAAAACGAGTAAAACGAGTAAAACGAGTAAAACGAGTAAAACGAGTAAAACTAGTAAAACGAGTAAAACGAGTGAAACTAGTAAAACGAGTAAAACGAGTAAAACGAGTGAAACGAGTAAAACGAGTAAAACGAGTAAAACGAGTGAAACGAGTGAAACGAGTAAAACGAGTAAAACGAGTAAAACGATTAAAACGAGTAAAACGAGTAAAACGAATAAAACGAGTAAAACGAGTAAAACGAGTAAAACGAGTAAAACGAGTAAAACGAGTAAAACGAGTAAAACGAGTAAAACGAGTAAAACGAGTTAAACGAGTAAAACGAGTAAAACGAGTAAAACTAGTAAAACTAGTAAAACGAGTAAAACTAGTAAAACGAGTAAAACGAGTAAAACGAGTAAAACGAGTAAAACGTGTAAAACGAGTAAAACGAGTAAAACGAGTAAAACGAGTAAAACGAGTAAAACGAGTAAAACGAGTAAAACGGGTAAAACGAGTAAATCGAGTAAAACGAGCAAAACCAGTAAAACTAGTAAAACGAGTAAATCGAGTAAACCGAGTAAAACGAGTAAAACTAGTAAAACGAGGATAACGAGTAAAACTAGTAAAACGAGTAAAACGAGTAAAACGAGTAAAACGAGTAAAACGAGTAAAACGAGTAAAACGAGTAAAACGAGTAAAACGAGTAAAACGAGTAAAACGAGTAAAACGAGTAAAACGAGTAAAACGAGTAAAACGAGTAAAACGAGTAAAACGAGTAAAACGAGTGAAACGAGTGAAACGAGTGAAACGAGTGAAACGAGTAAAACGAGTAAAACGAGTAAAACGAGTAAAACGAGTAAAACGAGTAAAACGAGTAAAACGAATAAAACGAATAAAACGAATAAAACGAGTAAAACGAGTAAAACGAGTAAAACGAGTAAAACGAGTAAAACGAGTAAAACGAGGTAAAACGAGTAAAACGAGTAAAACGAGTAAATCGAGTAAAACGAGTAAAACGAGTAAAACTAGTAAAACGAGTAAAACGAGTAAAACGAGTAAACTAGTAAAACGAGTAAAACGAAACAAGTAAATCGAGTAAAACGAGTAAAACGAGTAAAACGAGTAAAACGAGCAAAACTAGTAAAACGAGTAAAACGAGTAAAACGAGTAAAACGAGCAATACGAGTAAAACGAGTAAAACGAGTAAAACGTGTAAAACGAGTAAAACGTGTAAAACGAGTAAAACGAGTAAAACGAGTAAAACGAGTAAAACGAGTAAACGAGTAAAACGAGTAAAACGAGTAAAACTAGTAAAACGAGTAAAACGAGTGAAACTAGTAAAACGAGTAAAACGAGTAAAACGAGTGAAACGAGTAAAACGAGTAAAACGAGTAAAACGAGTGAAACGAGTGAAACGAGTAAAACGAGTAAAACGAGTAAAACGATTAAAACGAGTAAAACGAGTAAAACGAGTAAAACGAATAAAACGAGTAAAACGAGTAAAACGAGTAAAACGAGTAAAACGAGTAAAACGAGTAAAACGAGTAAAACGAGTAAAACGAGTTAAACGAGTAAAACGAGTAAAACGAGTAAAACTAGTAAAACTAGTAAAACGAGTAAAACTAGTAAAACGAGTAAAACGAGTAAAACGAGTAAAACGAGTAAAACGAGTAAAACGAGTAAAACTAGTAAAACGAGTAAAACGAGTAAAACTAGTAAAACGAGTAAAACGAGTAAAACGAGTAAAACGAGTAAAACGAGTAAAACGAGTAAAACGAGTAAAACTAGTAAAACGAGTAAAACGAGTGAAACTAGTAAAACGAGTAAAACGAGTAAAACGAGTGAAACGAGTAAAACGAGTAAAACGAGTAAAACGAGTGAAACGAGTGAAACGAGTAAAACGAGTAAAACGAGTAAAACGATTAAAACGAGTAAAACGAGTAAAACGAATAAAACGAGTAAAACGAGTAAAACGAGTAAAACGAGTAAAACGAGTAAAACGAGTAAAACGAGTAAAACGAGTAAAACGAGTAAAACGAGTTAAACGAGTAAAACGAGTAAAACGAGTAAAACTAGTAAAACTAGTAAAACGAGTAAAACTAGTAAAACGAGTAAAACGAGTAAAACGAGTAAAACGAGTAAAACGTGTAAAACGAGTAAAACGAGTAAAACGAGTAAAACGAGTAAAACGAGTAAAACGAGTAAAACGAGTAAAACGGGTAAAACGAGTAAATCGAGTAAAACGAGCAAAACCAGTAAAACTAGTAAAACGAGTAAATCGAGTAAACCGAGTAAAACGAGTAAAACTAGTAAAACGAGGATAACGAGTAAAACTAGTAAAACGAGTAAAACGAGTAAAACGAGTAAAACGAGTAAAACGAGTAAAACGAGTAAAACGAGTAAAACGAGTAAAACGAGTAAAACGAGTAAAACGAGTAAAACGAGTAAAACGAGTAAAACGAGTAAAACGAGTAAAACGAGTAAAACGAGTAAAACGAGTGAAACGAGTGAAACGAGTGAAACGAGTGAAACGAGTAAAACGAGTAAAACGAGTAAAACGAGTAAAACGAGTAAAACGAGTAAAACGAGTAAAACGAATAAAACGAATAAAACGAATAAAACGAGTAAAACGAGTAAAACGAGTAAAACGAGTAAAACGAGTAAAACGAGTAAAACGAGTAAAACGAGTAAAACGAGTAAAACGAGTAAAACGAGTAAATCGAGTAAAACGAGTAAAACGAGTAAAACTAGTAAAACGAGTAAAACGAGTAAAACAAGTAAATCGAGTAAAACGAGTAAAACGAGTAAAACGAGTAAAACGAGCAAAACTAGTAAAACGAGTAAAACGAGTAAAACGAGTAAAACGAGCAATACGAGTAAAACGAGTAAAACGAGTAAAACGTGTAAAACGAGTAAAACGTGTAAAACGAGTAAAACGAGTAAAACGAGTAAAACGAGTAAAACGAGTAAAACGAGTAAAACGAGTAAAACGAGTAAAACGAGTAAAACGAGTAAAACGAGTAAACCGAGTAAAACGAGTAAAACGAGTAAAACGAGTAAAACGAGCAAAACTAGTAAAACGAGTAAAACGAGTAAAACGAGTAAAACGTGTAAAACGAGTAAAACGAGCAAAACGAGCAAAACTAGTAAAACTAGTAAAACGAGTAAATCGAGTAAACCGAGTAAAACGAGTAAAACTAGTAAAACGAGTATAACGAGTAAAAATAGTAAAACGAGTAAAACGAGTAAAACGAGTAAAACTAGTAAAACGAGTAAAACGAGTAAAACTAGTAAAACGAGTAAAACGAGTAAAACGAGTAAAACGAGTAAAACGAGTAAAACGAGTAAAACGAGTAAAACGAGTAAAACGAGTAAAACGAGTAAAACGAGTAAAACGAGTAAAACGAGTGAAACGAGTGAAACGAGTAAAACGAGTGAAACGAGTAAAACGAGTGAAACGAGTAAAACGAGTAAAACGAGTAAAACGAGTAAAACGAATAAAACGAATAAAACGAATAAAACGAGTAAAACGAGTAAAACGAGTAAAACGAGTAAAATGAGTAAAACGAGTAAAACGAGTAAAACGAGTAAAACGTGTAAAACGAGTAAAACGAGTAAAACGAGTAAAACGAGTAAAACGAGTAAAACGAGTAAAACGAGTAAAACGAGTAAAACGAGTAAAACGAGTAAACCGAGTAAAACGAGTAAAACGAGTAAACAGAGTAAAACGAGTAAAACGAGTAAAACGAGTAAAACGAGTAAAACGAGTAAAACGAGTAAAACGAGTAAAACGAGTTAAACGAGTAAAACGAGTAAAACGAGTAAAACGAGTAAAACGAGTAAAACGAGTAAAACTAGTAAAACGAGTAAAACGAGTAAAACGAGTAAATCGAGTAAAACGAGTAAAACGAGTAAAACGGGCAAAACTAGTAAAACGAGTAAAACGAGTAAAACGAGTAAAACGAGTAAAACGAGTAAAACGAGTAAAACGAGTAAAACGAGTAAAACGAGTAAAACGAGTAAAACGAGTAAAACGAGTAAAACGAGTAAAACGAGTAAAACGAGTAAAACGAGTAAAACGGGTAAAACGAGTAAAACGAGTAAAACGAGTAAAACGAGTTAAACGAGTAAAACGAGTAAAACGAGCAAAACTAGTAAAACGAGTAAAATGAGTAAAACGAGTAAAACGAGCAAAACTAGTAAAACGAGTAAAACGAGTAAAACGAGTAAAACGTGTAAAACGAGTAAAACGAGTAAAACGAGCAAAACCAGTAAAACTAGTAAAACGAGTAAATCGAGTAAACCGAGTAAAACGAGTAAAACTAGTAAAACGAGTAAAACGAGTAAAACGAGTAAAACGAGTAAAACGAGTAAAACGAGTAAAACGAGTTAAACGAGTAAAACGAGTAAAACGAGTAAAACGAGTAAAACGAGTAAAACGAGTAAAACTAGTAAAACGAGTAAAACGAGTAAAACGAGTAAATCGAGTAAAACGAGTAAAACGAGTAAAACGGGCAAAACTAGTAAAACGAGTAAAACGAGTAAAACGAGTAAAACGAGTAAAACGAGTAAAACGAGTAAAACGAGTAAAACGAGTAAAACGAGTAAAACGAGTAAAACGAGTAAAACGAGTAAAACGAGTAAAACGAGTAAAACGAGTAAAACGAGTAAAACGAGTAAAACGAGTAAAACGGGTAAAACGAGTAAAACGAGTAAAACGAGTAAAACGAGTTAAACGAGTAAAACGAGTAAAACGAGCAAAACTAGTAAAACGAGTAAAATGAGTAAAACGAGTAAAACGAGCAAAACTAGTAAAACGAGTAAAACGAGTAAAACGAGTAAAACGTGTAAAACGAGTAAAACGAGTAAAACGAGCAAAACCAGTAAAACTAGTAAAACGAGTAAATCGAGTAAACCGAGTAAAACGAGTAAAACTATTAAAACGAGTATAACGAGTAAAACTAGTAAAACGAATAAAACGAGTAAAAATAGTAAAACGAGTAAAACGAGTAAAACGAGTAAAACTAGTAAAACGAGTAAAACGAGTAAAACTAGTAAAACGAGTAAAACGAGTAAAACGAGTAAAACGAGTAAAACGAGTAAAACGAGTAAAACGAGTAAAACGAGTAAAACGAGTAAAACGAGTAAAACGAGTAAAACGAGTAAAACGAGTAAAACGAGTAAAACGAGTAAAACGAGTAAAACGAGTAAAACGAGTAAAACGAGTAAAACGAGTAAAACGAGTAAAACGAGTAAAACGAGTAAAACGAGTAAAACGAGTAAAACGAGTAAAACGAGTAAAACGAATAAAACGAGTAAAACGAATAAAACGAGTAAAACGAGTAAAACGAGTAAAACGAGTAAAACGAGTAAAACGAGTAAAACGAGTAAAACGTGTAAAACGAGTAAAACGAGTAAAACGAGTAAAACGAGTAAAACGAGTAAAACGAGTAAACCGAGTAAAACGAGTAAAACGAGTTAAACTAGTTAAACGAGTAAAACGAGTAAAACGAGTAAAACGAGTAAAACGAATTAAACGAGTAAAACGAGTAAAACGAGTAAAACGAGCAAAACTAGTAAAACGAGTAAAACGAGTAAAACGAGTAAAACGAGCAAAACTAGTAAAACGAGAAAAACGAGTAAAACGAGTAAAACGTGTAAATCGAGTAAAACGAGTAAAACGAGTAAAACGAATAAAACGGGTAAAACGAGTAAAACGAGTAAAACGAGTAAAACGAGTTAAACGAGTAAAACCAGTAAAACGAGTAAAACGAGCAAAACTAGTAAAACGAGTAAAACGAGTAAAACGAGTAAAACGAGCAAAACTAGTAAAACGAGTAAAACGAGTAAAACGAGTAAAACGTGTAAAACGAGTAAAACGAGCAAAACGAGCAAAACTAGTAAAACTAGTAAAACGAGTAAATCGAGTAAACCGAGTAAAACGAGTAAAACTAGTAAAACGAGTATAACGAGTAAAACTAGTAAAACGAGTAAAACGAGTAAAACGAGTAAAAATAGTAAAACGAGTAAAACGAGTAAAACGAGTAAAACTAGTAAAACGAGTAAAACGAGTGAAACTAGTAAAATGAGTGAAACTAGTAAAACGAGTAAAACGAGTAAAACGAGTAAAACGAGTAAAACGAGTAAAACGAGTAAAACGAGTAAAACGAGTAAAACGAGTAAAACGAGTAAAACGAGTAAAACGAGTGAAACGAGTAAAACGAGTAAAACGAGTAAAACGAGTAAAACGAGTAAAACGAGTAAAACGAATAAAACGAATAAAACGAGTAAAACGAATAAAACGAGTAAAACGAGTAAAACGAGTAAAACGAGTAAAACGAGTAAAACGAGTAAAACGAGTAAAACGAGTAAAACGAGTAAAACGAGTAAAACGAGTAAAACGAGTAAAACGAGTAAAACGAGTAAAACGAATAAAACGAATAAAACGAGTAAAACGAGTAAAACGAGTAAAACGAGTAAAACGAGTAAAACGAGTAAAACGAGTAAAACGTGTAAAACGAGTAAAACGAGTAAAACGAGTAAAACGAGTAAAACGAGTAAAACGAGTAAAACGAGTAAAACGAGTAAAACGAGTAAAACGAGTAAACCGAGTAAAACGAGTAAAACGAGTTAAACTAGTTAAACGAGTAAAACGAGTAAAACGTGTAAAACGAGTAAAACGAGTAAAACGAGTAAAACGAGTAAAACGAGCAAAACTAGTAAAACGAGTAAAACGAGTAAAACGAGTAAAACGAGCAAAACTAGTAAAACGAGAAAAACGAGTAAAACGAGTAAAACGTGTAAATCGAGTAAAACGAGTAAAACGAGTAAAACGAATAAAACGGGTAAAACGAGTAAAACGAGTAAAACGAGTAAAAACGAGTTAAACGAGTAAAACCAGTAAAACGAGTAAAACGAGCAAAACTAGTAAAACGAGTAAAACGAGTAAAACGAGTAAAACGAGCAAAACTAGTAAAACGAGTAAAACGAGTAAAACGAGTAAAACGTGTAAAACGAGTAAAACGAGCAAAACGAGCAAAACTAGTAAAACTAGTAAAACGAGTAAATCGAGTAAACCGAGTAAAACGAGTAAAACTAGTAAAACGAGTATAACGAGTAAAACTAGTAAAACGAGTAAAACGAGTAAAAATAGTAAAACGAGTAAAACGAGTAAAACGAGTAAAACTAGTAAAACGAGTGAAACTAGTAAAACGAGTAAAACGAGTAAAACGAGTAAAACGAGTAAAACGAGTAAAACGAGTAAAACGAGTAAAACGAGTAAAACGAGTAAAACGAGTAAAACGAGTAAAACGAGTAAAACGAGTAAAACGAGTAAAACGAGTAAAACGAGTAAAACGAGTAAAACGAGTAAAACGAGTAAAACGAGTAAAACGAGTAAAACGAGTAAAACGAGTAAAACGAGTAAAACGAGTAAAACGAGTAAAACGAGTAAAACGAGTAAAACGAGTGAAACGAGTGAAACGAGTAAAACGAGTAAAACGAGTAAAACGAGTAAAACGAGTAAAACGAGTAAAACGAGTAAAACGAGTAAAACGAGTAAAACGAGTAAAACGAGTAAAACGAGTAAAACGAGTAAAACGAGTAAAACGAGTAAAACGAGTAAAACGAGTAAAACGAGTAAAACGAGTAAAACGGGTAAAACGAGTAAAACGAGTAAAACGAGTAAAACGAGTAAAACGAGTAAAACGAGTAAAACGAGTAAAACGAGTAAAACGAGTGAAACGAGTGAAACGAGTGAAACGAGTAAAACGAGTAAAACGAGTAAAACGAGTAAAACTAGTAAAACGAGTATAACGAGTAAAACGAGTAAAACGAGTAAAACGAGTAAAACGAGTAAAACGAGTAAAACGAGTAAAACGAGTAAAACGAGTAAAACGAGTGAAACGAGTGAAACGAGTAAAACGAGTAAAACGAGTAAAACGAGTAAAACGAGTAAAACGAGTAAAACGAATAAAACGAATAAAACGAATAAAACGAGTAAAACGAGTAAAACGAGTAAAACGAGTAAAACGAGTAAAACGAGTAAAATGAGTAAAACGAGTAAAACGAGTAAAACGAGTAAAACGTGTAAAACGAGTAAAACGAGTAAAACGAGTAAAACGAGTAAAACGAGTAAAACGAGTAAAACGAGTAAACCGAGTAAAACGAGTAAAACGAGTTAAACTAGTTAAACGAGTAAAACGGGTAAAACGAGTAAAACGAGTAAAACGAGTAAAACGAGTTAAACGAGTAAAACGAGTAAAACGAGTAAAACGAGTAAAACGAGTAAAACGAGTAAAACGAGTAAAACGAGTAAACCGAGTAAAACGAGTAAAACGAGTTAAACTAGTTAAACGAGTAAAACGGGTAAAACGAGTAAAACGAGTAAAACGAGTAAAACGAGTTAAACGAGTAAAACGAGTAAAACGAGTAAAACGAGCAAAACTAGTAAAACGAGTAAAACGAGTAAAACGAGTAAAACGAGCAAAACTAGTAAAACGAGTAAAACGAGTGAAACGAGTAAAACGTGTAAAACGAGTAAAACGAGCAAAACGAGCAAAACTAGTAAAACGAGTAAATCGAGTAAACCGAGTAAAACGAGTAAAACTAGTAAAACGAGTATAACGAGTAAAACTAGTAAAACGAGTAAAACGAGTAAAAATAGTAAAACGAGTAAAACGAGTAAAACGAGTAAAACTAGTAAAACGAGTAAAACGAGTGAAACTAGTAAAACGAGTAAAACGAGTAAAACGAGTAAAACGAGTAAAACGAGTAAAACGAGTAAAACGAGTAAAACGAGTAAAACGAGTAAAACGAGTAAAACGAGTAAAACGAGTAAAACGAGTAAAACGAGTAAAACGAGTAAAACGAGTAAAACGAGTAAAACGAGTAAAACGAGTAAAACGAGTAAAACGAGTAAAACGAGTGAAACGAGTGAAACGAGTAAAACGAGTAAAACGAGTAAAACGAGTAAAACGAGTAAAACGAGTAAAACGAGTAAAACGAATAAAACGAATAAAACGAGTAAAACGAATAAAACGAGTAAAACGAGTAAAACGAGTAAAACGAGTAAAACGAGTAAAACGAGTAAAACGAGTAAAACGAGTAAAACGAGTAAAACGAGTAAAACGGGTAAAACGAGTAAAACGAGTAAAACGAGTAAAACGAGTAAAACGAGTTAAACGAGTAAAACGAGTAAAACGAGTAAAACGAGTAAAACGAGTAAAACTAGTAAAACGAGTAAAACGAGTAAAACAAGTAAATCGAGTAAAACGAGTAAAACGAGTAAAACGAGTAAAACGAGTAAAGCGAGTAAAACGAGTAAACCGAGTAAAACGAGTAAAACGAGTAAACCGAGTAAAACGAGTAAAACGAGTAAAACGAGTAAAACGAGTAAAACGAGTAAAACGAGTTAAACGAGTAAAACGAGTAAAACGAGTAAAACGAGTAAAACGAGTAAAACGAGTAAAACTAGTAAAACGAGTAAAACGAGTAAAACGAGTAAATCGAGTAAAACGAGTAAAACGAGTAAAACGAGCAAAACGAGCAAAACTAGTAAAACGAGTAAAACGAGTAAAACGAGTAAAACGAGTAAAACGAGTAAAACGAGTAAAACGAGTAAAACGAGTAAAACGAGTAAAACGAGTAAAACGAGTAAAACGAGTAAAACGAGTAAAAACGAGTAAAACGAGTAAAACGAGTAAAACGAGTAAAACGAGTAAAACGAGTAAAACGAGTAAAACGAGTAAAACGAGTAAAACGAGTAAAACGAGTAAAACGAGTAAACCGAGTAAAACGAGTAAAACGAGTTAAACTAGTTAAACGAGTAAAACGGGTAAAACGAGTAAACGAGTAAAACGAGTAAAACGAGTTAAACGAGTAAAACGAGTAAAACGAGTAAAACGAGCAAAACTAGTAAAACGAGTAAAACGAGTAAAACGAGTAAAACGAGCAAAACTAGTAAAACGAGTAAAACGAGTGAAACGAGTAAAACGTGTAAAACGAGTAAAACGAGCAAAACGAGCAAAACTAGTAAAACGAGTAAATCGAGTAAACCGAGTAAAACGAGTAAAACTAGTAAAACGAGTATAACGAGTAAAACTAGTAAAACGAGTAAAACGAGTAAAAATAGTAAAACGAGTAAAACGAGTAAAACGAGTAAAACTAGTAAAACGAGTAAAACGAGTGAAACTAGTAAAACGAGTAAAACGAGTAAAACGAGTAAAACGAGTAAAACGAGTAAAACGAGTAAAACGAGTAAAACGAGTAAAACGAGTAAAACGAGTAAAACGAGTAAAACGAGTAAAACGAGTAAAACGAGTAAAACGAGTAAAACGAGTAAAACGAGTAAAACGAGTAAAACGAGTAAAACGAGTAAAACGAGTAAAACGAGTAAAACGAGTAAAACGAGTAAAACGAGTGAAACGAGTGAAACGAGTAAAACGAGTAAAACGAGTAAAACGAGTAAAACGAGTAAAACGAGTAAAACGAATAAAACGAATAAAACGAGTAAAACGAATAAAACGAGTAAAACGAGTAAAACGAGTAAAACGAGTAAAACGAGTAAAACGAGTAAAACGAGTAAAACGAGTAAAACGGGTAAAACGAGTAAAACGAGTAAAACGAGTAAAACGAGTAAAACGAGTTAAACGAGTAAAACGAGTAAAACGAGTAAAACGAGTAAAACGAGTAAAACTAGTAAAACGAGTAAAACGAGTAAAACGAGTAAATCGAGTAAAACGAGTAAAACGAGTAAAACGAGTGAAACGAGTAAAACGAGTAAAACGAGTAAACCGAGTAAAACGAGTAAAACGAGTAAACCGAGTAAAACGAGTAAAACGAGTAAAACGAGTAAAACGAGTAAAACGAGTAAACGAGTTAAAACGAGTAAAACGAGTAAAACGAGTAAAACGAGTAAAACGAGTAAAACGAGTAAAACGAGTAAAACTAGTAAAACGAGTAAAACGAGTAAAACGAGTTCGAGTAAAACGAGTAAAACGAGTAAAACGAGCAAAACGAGCAAAACTAGTAAAACGAGTAAAACGAGTAAAACGAGTAAAACGAGTAAAACGAGTAAAACGAGTAAAACGAGTAAAACGAGTAAAACGAGTAAAACGAGTAAAACGAGTAAAACGAGTAAAACGAGTAAAACCGAGTAAACGAGTAAAACGAGTAAAACGAGTAAAACGAGTAAAACGAGTAAAACGAGTAAAACGAGTAAAACGAGTAAAACGAGTAAAACGAGTAAAACGAGTAAAACGAGTAAAACGGGTAAAACGAGTAAAACGAGTAAAACGAGTAAAACGAGTTAAACGAGTAAAACGAGTAAAACGAGCAAAACTAGTAAAACGAGTAAAACGAGTAAAACGAGTAAAACGAGTAAAACGAGCAAAACTAGTAAAACGAGTAAAACGAGTAAAACGAGTAAAACGTGTAAAACGAGTAAAACGAGTAAAACGAGCAAAACCAGTAAAACTAGTAAAACGAGTAAATCGAGTAAACCGAATAAAACGAGTAAAACTAGTAAAACGAGTATAACGAGTAAAACTAGTAAAACGAATAAAACGAGTAAAAATAGTAAAACGAGTAAAACTAGTAAAACGAGTAAAACGAGTAAAACGAGTAAAACGAGTAAACGAGTAAAACGAGTAAAACGAGTAAAACGAGTAAAACGAGTAAAACGAGTAAAACGAGTAAAACGAGTAAAACGAGTAAAACGAGTAAAACGAGTAAAACGAGTGAAACGAGTAAAACGAGTAAAACGAGTAAAACGAGTAAAACGAGTAAAACGAGTAAAACGAGTTAAACGAGTAAAACGAGTAAAACGAGTAAAACGAGTAAAACGAGTAAAACGAGTAAAAACTAGTAAAACGAGTAAAACGAGTAAAACGAGTAAATCGAGTAAAACGAGTAAAACGAGTAAAACGGGCAAAACTAGTAAAACGAGTAAAACGAGTAAAACGAGTAAAACGAGTAAAACGAGTAAAACGAGTAAAACGAGGTAAAACGAGTAAAACGGGTAAAACGAGTAAAACGAGTAAAACGAGTAAAACGAGTAAAACGGGTAAAACGAGTAAAACTAGTAAAACGAGTAAAACGAGTAAAACGAGTAAAACGAGTGAAACGAGTAAAACGAGTGAAACGAGTGAAACGAGTAAAACGAGTAAAACGAGTAAAACGAGTAAAACTAGTAAAACGAGTATAACGAGTAAAACGAGTAAAACGAGTAAAACGAGTAAAACGAGTAAAACGAGTAAAACGAGTAAAACGAGTGAAACGAGTGAAACGAGTAAAACGAGTAAAACGAGTAAAACGAGTAAAACGAGTAAAACGAATAAAACGAATAAAACGAATAAAACGAGTAAAACGAGTAAAACGAGTAAAACGAGTAAAACGAGTAAAACGAGTAAAACGAGTAAAACGTGTAAAACGAGTAAAACGAGTAAAACGAGTAAAACGAGTAAAACGAGTAAAACGAGTAAAACGAGTAAAACGAGTAAACCGAGTAAAACGAGTAAAACGAGTAAAACGAGTAAACCGAGTAAAACGAGTAAAACGAGTAAAACGAGTAAAACGAGTAAAACGAGTAAAACGAGTTAAACGAGTAAAACGAGTAAAACGAGTAAAACGAGTAAAACGAGTAAAACGAGTAAAACTAGTAAAACGAGTAAAACGAGTAAAACGAGTAAATCGAGTAAAACGAGTAAAACGAGTAAAACGAGCAAAACGAGCAAAACTAGTAAAACGAGTAAAACGAGTAAAACGAGTAAAACGAGTAAAACGAGTAAAACGAGTAAAACGAGTAAAACGAGTAAAACGAGTAAAACGAGTAAAACGAGTAAAACGAGTAAAACGAGTAAAACGAGTAAAACGAGTAAAACGAGTAAAACGAGTAAAACGAGTAAAACGAGTAAAACGAGTAAACCGAGTAAAACGAGTAAAACGAGTTAAACTAGTTAAACGAGTAAAACGGGTAAAACGAGTAAAACGAGTAAAACGAGTAAAACGAGTTAAACGAGTAAAACGAGTAAAACGAGTAAAACGAGCAAAACTAGTAAAACGAGTAAAACGAGTAAAACGAGTAAAACGAGCAAAACTAGTAAAACGAGTAAAACGAGTGAAACGAGTAAAACGTGTAAAACGAGTAAAACGAGCAAAACGAGCAAAACTAGTAAAACGAGTAAATCGAGTAAACCGAGTAAAACGAGTAAAACTAGTAAAACGAGTATAACGAGTAAAACTAGTAAAACGAGTAAAACGAGTAAAAATAGTAAAACGAGTAAAACGAGTAAAACGAGTAAAACTAGTAAAACGAGTAAAACGAGTGAAACTAGTAAACCGAGTAAAACGAGTAAAACGAGTAAAACGAGTAAAACGAGTAAAACGAGTAAAACGAGTAAAACGAGTAAAACGAGTAAAACGAGTAAAACGAGTAAAACGAGTAAAACGAGTAAACGAGTAAAACGAGTAAAACGAGTAAAACGAGTAAAACGAGTAAAACGAGTAAAACGAGTAAAACGAGTAAAACGAGTAAAACGAGTAAAACGAGTGAAACGAGTGAAACGAGTAAAACGAGTAAAACGAGTAAAACGAGTAAAACGAGTAAAACGAGTAAAACGAATAAAACGAATAAAACGAGTAAAACGAATAAAACGAGTAAAACGAGTAAAACGAGTAAAACGAGTAAAACGAGTAAAACGAGTAAAACGAGTAAAACGAGTAAAACGGGTAAAACGAGTAAAACGAGTAAACGAGTAAACGAGTAAAACGAGTTAAACGAGTAAAACGAGTAAAACGAGTAAAACGAGTAAAACTAGTAAAACGAGTAAAACGAGTAAAACGAGTAAATCGAGTAAAACGAGTAAAACGAGTAAAACGAGTGAAACGAGTAAAACGAGTAAAACGAGTAAACCGAGTAAAACGAGTAAAACGAGTAAACCGAGTAAAACGAGTAAAACGAGTAAAACGAGTAAAACGAGTAAAACGAGTTAAACGAGTAAAACGAGTAAAACGAGCAAAACTAGTAAAACGAGTAAAACGAGTAAAACGAGTAAAACGAGCAAAACTAGTAAAACGAGTAAAACGAGTAAAACGAGTAAAACGTGTAAAACGAGTAAAACGAGTAAAACGAGCAAAACCAGTAAAACTAGTAAAACGAGTAAATCGAGTAAACCGAATAAAACGAGTAAAACTAGTAAAACGAGTATAACGAGTAAAACTAGTAAAACGAATAAAACGAGTAAAAAT
>NW_027485239.1:0-46100 GCF_050908995.1 Andrena cerasifolii | reverse complement strand
CGGTTTTTCAATATCGGTTTTTCAATATCAGTTTTTCAATATTTGTTCTCCAATATCGGTTTTTCAATATCGGTTCTAATATCGGATTCAATATCGGTTTTTCAATATCGGTTTTTCAATATCGGTTTTTCAATATCAGTTTTTCGATATCAGTTTTTCAATATTTGTTTTTCAATATCGGTTTTTCAATATCGGTTCTAATATCGGTTTCAATATCGGTTTTTCAATATCAGTTTTTCGATATAGGTTTTTCAATATCGGTTTTTCAATATCGGTTTTTCAATATCAGTTTTTCAATATTTGTTCTCCAATATCGGTTTTTGAATATCGGTTCTAATATCGGATTCAATATCGGATTCAATATCGGTATTTCAATATCGGTTTTTCAATATCAGTTTTTCGATATCAGTTTTTCAATATTTGTTCTCCAATATCGGTTTTTGAATATCGGTTCTAATATCGGATTCAATATCGGTTTTTGAATATCGGTTCTAATATCGGATTCAATATCGGTTTTTCAATATCGGTTCTAATATCGGATTCAATATCGGTTTTTCAATATCGGTTTTTCAATATCAGTTTTTCAATATTTGTTCTCCAATATCGGTTTTTGAATATCGGTTCTAATATCGGATTCAATATCGGATTCAATATCGGTTTTTCAATATCAGTTTTTCGATATCAGTTTTTCAATATTTGTTTTTCAATATCGGTTCTAATATCGGTTTCAATATCGGTTTTTCAATATCGGTTTTTGGATATCGGTTTTTCAATATTTGTTTTTCAATGTCGGTTTTTGAATATCGGTTCAATATCGGTTTTTCAATATCAGTTTTTCAATATTTGTTCTCCAATATCGGTTTTTGAATATCGGTTCAATATCGGTTTTTCAATATCAGTTTTTCAATATTTGTTTTTCAATATCGGTTTTTCAATATCGGTTCTAATATCGGTTTCAATATCGGTTTTTCAATACGGTTTTTCAATATCGGTTTTTCAATATCAGTTTTTCAATATTTGTTCTCCAATATCGGTTTTTGAATATCGGTTCTAATATCGGATTCAATATCGGTTTTTCAATATCGGTTTTTCAATATCAGTGTTTCAATATTTGTTCTCCAATATCGGTTTTTGAATATCGGTTCTAATATCGGATTCAATATCGGTTTTTCAATATCGGTTTTTCAATATCGGTTTTTCAATATCAGTTTTTCAATATCGGTTTTTCAATATCGGTTTTTCAATATCAGTGTTTCAATATTTGTTCTCCAATATCGGTTTTTGAATATCGGTTCTAATATCGTATTCAATATCAGTTTTTCGATATCAGTTTTTCAGTATCGGTTTTTCAATATTTGTTTTTCAATATCGGTTTTTCAATATCGGTTTTTCAATATCGGTTCTAATATCGGATTCAATATCGGTTTTTCAATATCAGTTTTTCAATATCGGTTTTTCAATATCGGTTTTTCAATATCAGTGTTTCAATATTTGTTCTCCAATATCGGTTTTTCAATATCGGTTTTTCAATATCAGTTTTTCAATATTTGGTTTTCAATATCGGTTTTTGAATATCGGTTCTAATATCGGTTCAATACGGTTTTTCAATATCGGTTTTTCAATATCAGTTTTTCAATATTTGTTCTCCAATATCGGTTTTTCAATATCGGTTCTAATATCGGATTCAATATCGGTTTTTCAATATCGGTTTTTCAATATCGGTTTTTCAATATCAGTTTTTCGATATCAGTTTTTCAATATTTGTTTTTCAATATCGGTTTTTCAATATCGGTTCTAATATCGGTTTCAATATCGGTTTTTCAATATCAGTTTTTCGATATAGGTTTTTCAATATCGGTTTTTCAATATCGGTTTTTCAATATCAGTTTTTCAATATTTGTTCTCCAATATCGGTTTTTGAATATCGGTTCTAATATCGGATTCAATATCGGATTCAATATCGGTATTTCAATATCGGTTTTTCAATATCAGTTTTTCGATATCAGTTTTTCAATATTTGTTCTCCAATATCGGTTTTTGAATATCGGTTCTAATATCGGATTCAATATCGGTTTTTGAATATCGGTTCTAATATCGGATTCAAAATCGGTTTTTCAATATCGGTTCTAATATCGGATTCAATATCGGTTTTTCAATATCGGTTTTTCAATATCAGTTTTTCAATATTTGTTCTCCAATATCGGTTTTTGAATATCGGTTCTAATATCGGATTCAATATCGGATTCAATATCGGTTTTTCAATATCAGTTTTTCGATATCAGTTTTTCAATATTTGTTTTTCAATATCGGTTCTAATATCGGTTTCAATATCGGTTTTTCAATATCGGTTTTTGGATATCGGTTTTTCAATATTTGTTTTTCAATGTCGGTTTTTGAATATCGGTTCAATATCGGTTTTTCAATATCAGTTTTTCAATATTTGTTCTCCAATATCGGTTTTTGAATATCGGTTCAATATCGGTTTTTCAATATCAGTTTTTCAATATTTGTTTTTCAATATCGGTTTTTCAATATCGGTTCTAATATCGGTTTCAATATCGGTTTTTCAATACGGTTTTTCAATATCGGTTTTTCAATATCAGTTTTTCAAAATTTGTTCTCCAATATCGGTTTTTGTATATCGGTTCTAATATCGGATTCAATATCGGTTTTTCAATATCGGTTTTTCAATATCAGTTTTTCAATATTTGTTCTCCAATATCGGTTTTTGAATATCGGTTCTAACATCGGATTCAATATCGGTTTTTCAATATCGGTTTTTCAATATCGGTTTTTCAATATCGGTTTTTCAATATCGGTTTTTCAATATCGGTTTTTCAATATCAGTTTTTCGATATCAGTTTTTCAATATTTGTTTTTCAATATCGGTTTTTCAATATCGGTTCTAATATCGGATTCAATATCGGTTTTTCAATATCGGTTCTAATATCGGTTTCAATATCGGTTTTTCAATATCAGTTTTTCGATATAGGTTTTTCAATATCGGTTTTTCAATATCGGTTTTTTAATATCAGTTTTTCAATATTTGTTCTCCAATATCGGTTTTTGAATATCGGTTCTAATATCGGATTCAATATCGGATTCAATATCGGTATTTCAATATCGGTTTTTCAATATCAGTTTTTCGATATCAGTTTTTCAATATTTGTTCTCCAATATCGGTTTTTGAATATCGGTTCTAATATCGGATTCAATATCGGTTTTTGAATATCGGTTCTAATATCGGATTCAATATCGGTTTTTCAATATCGGTTCTAATATCGGATTCAATATCGGTTTTTCAATATCGGTTTTTCAATATCAGTTTTTCAATATTTGTTCTCCAATATCGGTTTTTGAATATCGGTTCTAATATCGGATTCAATATCGGATTCAATATCGGTTTTTCAATATCAGTTTTTCGATATCAGTTTTTCAATATTTGTTTTTCAATATCGGTTCTAATATCGGTTTCAATATCGGTTTTTCAATATCGGTTTTTGGATATCGGTTTTTCAATATTTGTTTTTCAATGTCGGTTTTTGAATATCGGTTCAATATCGGTTTTTCAATATCAGTTTTTCAATATTTGTTCTCCAATATCGGTTTTTGAATATCGGTTCAATATCGGTTTTTCAATATCAGTTTTTCAATATTTGTTTTTCAATATCGGTTTTTCAATATCGGTTCTAATATCGGTTTCAATATCGGTTTTTCAATACGGTTTTTCAATATCGGTTTTTCAATATCAGTTTTTCAATATTTGTTCTCCAATATCGGTTTTTGAATATCGGTTCTAATATCGGATTCAATATCGGTTTTTCAATATCGGTTTTTCAATATCAGTGTTTCAATATTTGTTCTCCAATATCGGTTTTTGAATATCGGTTCTAATATCGGATTCAATATCGGTTTTTCAATATCGGTTTTTCAATATTTGTTTTTCAATGTCGGTTTTTGAATATCGGTTCAATATCGGTTTTTCAATATCAGTTTTTCAATATTTGTTCTCCAATATCGGTTTTTGAATATCGGTTCAATATCGGTTTTTCAATATCAGTTTTTCAATATTTGTTTTTCAATATCGGTTTTTCAATATCGGTTTTTCAATATCGGTTTTTCAATATCAGTGTTTCAATATTTGTTCTCCAATATCGGTTTTTGAATATCGGTTCTAATATCGTATTCAATATCAGTTTTTCGATATCAGTTTTTCAGTATCGGTTTTTCAATATTTGTTTTTCAATATCGGTTTTTCAATATCGGTTTTTCAATATCGGTTCTAATATCGGATTCAATATCGGTTTTTTCAATATCAGTTTTTCAATATCGGTTTTTCAATATCGGTTTTTCAATATCAGTGTTTCAATATTTGTTCTCCAATATCGGTTTTTCACTATCGGTTTTTCAATATCAGTTTTTCAATATTTGGTTTTCAATATCGGTTTTTGAATATCGGTTCTAATATCGGTTCAATACGGTTTTTCAATATCGGTTTTTCAATATCAGTTTTTCAATATTTGTTCTCCAATATCGGTTTTTCAATATCGGTTCTAATATCGGATTCAATATCGGTTTTTCAATATCGGTTTTTCAATATCGGTTTTTCAATATCAGTTTTTCGATATCAGTTTTTCAATATTTGTTTTTCAATATCGGTTTTTCAATATCGGTTCTAATATCGGTTTCAATATCGGTTTTTCAATATCAGTTTTTCGATATAGGTTTTTCAATATCGGTTTTTCAATATCGGTTTTTCAATATCAGTTTTTCAATATTTGTTCTCCAATATCGGTTTTTGAATATCGGTTCTAATATCGGATTCAATATCGGATTCAATATCGGTATTTCAATATCGGTTTTTCAATATCAGTTTTTCGATATCAGTTTTTCAATATTTGTTCTCCAATATCGGTTTTTGAATATCGGTTCTAATATCGGATTCAATATCGGTTTTTGAATATCGGTTCTAATATCGGATTCAAAATCGATTTTTCAATATCGGTTCTAATATCGGATTCAATATCGGTTTTTCAATATCGGTTTTTCAATATCAGTTTTTCAATATTTGTTCTCCAATATCGGTTTTTGAATATCGGTTCTAATATCGGATTCAATATCGGATTCAATATCGGTTTTTCAATATCAGTTTTTCGATATCAGTTTTTCAATATTTGTTTTTCAATATCGGTTCTAATATCGGTTTCAATATCGGTTTTTCAATATCGGTTTTTGGATATCGGTTTTTCAATATTTGTTTTTCAATGTCGGTTTTTGAATATCGGTTCAATATCGGTTTTTCAATATCAGTTTTTCAATATTTGTTCTCCAATATCGGTTTTTGAATATCGGTTCAATATCGGTTTTTCAATATCAGTTTTTCAATATTTGTTTTTCAATATCGGTTTTTCAATATCGGTTCTAATATCGGTTTCAATATCGGTTTTTCAATACGGTTTTTCAATATCGGTTTTTCAATATCAGTTTTTCAAAATTTGTTCTCCAATATCGGTTTTTGTATATCGGTTCTAATATCGGATTCAATATCGGTTTTTCAATATCGGTTTTTCAATATCAGTTTTTCAATATTTGTTCTCCAATATCGGTTTTTGAATATCGGTTCTAACATCGGATTCAATATCGGTTTTTCAATATCGGTTTTTCAATATCGGTTTTTCAATATCGGTTTTTCAATATCAGTTTTTCGATATCAGTTTTTCAATATTTGTTTTTCAATATCGGTTTTTCAATATCGGTTCTAATATCGGATTCAATATCGGTTTTTCAATATCGGTTCTAATATCGGATTCAATATCGGTTTTGCAATATCAGTTTTTCGATATAGGTTTTTCAATATCGGTTTTTCAATATCGGTTTTTCAATATCAGTTTTTCAATATGTGTTCTCCAATGTCGGTTTTTGAATATCGGTTTTTCAATATCTGTTTTTCAATATTTGTTCTCCAATATCGGTTTTTGAATATCGGTTCTAATATCGGATTCAATATCGGTTTTTCAATATCAGTTTTTCGATATCAGCTTTTCAATATTTGTTTTTCAATATCGGTTTTTCAATATCGGTTCTAATATCGGTTTCATTATCGGTTTTTCAATACGGTTTTTCAATATCGGTTTTTCAATATCAGTTTTTCAATATTTGTTCTCCAATATCGGTTTTTGTATATCGGTTCTAATATCGGATTCAATATCGGTTTTTCAATACGGTTTTTCAATATCGGTTTTTCAATATCAGTTTTTCAATATTTGTTCTCCAATATCGGTTTTTCAATATCGGTTCTAATATCGGATTCAATATCGGTTTTTCAATATCGGTTTTTCAATATCGGTTTTTCAATATCAGTTTTTCGATATCAGTTTTTCAATATTTGTTTTTCAATATCGGTTTTTCAATATCGGTTCTAATATCGGTTTCAATATCGGTTTTTCAATATCAGTTTTTCGATATAGGTTTTTCAATATCGGTTTTTCAATATCGGTTTTTCAATATCAGTTTTTCAATATTTGTTCTCCAATATCGGTTTTTGAATATCGGTTCTAATATCGGATTCAATATCGGATTCAATATCGGTATTTCAATATCGGTTTTTCAATATCAGTTTTTCGATATCAGTTTTTCAATATTTGTTCTCCAATATCGGTTTTTGAATATCGGTTCTAATATCGGATTCAATATCGGTTTTTGAATATCGGTTCTAATATCGGATTCAATATCGGTTTTTCAATATCGGTTCTAATATCGGATTCAATATCGGTTTTTCAATATCGGTTTTTCAATATCAGTTTTTCAATATTTGTTCTCCAATATCGGTTTTTGAATATCGGTTCTAATATCGGATTCAATATCGGATTCAATATCGGTTTTTCAATATCAGTTTTTCGATATCAGTTTTTCAATATTTGTTTTTCAATATCGGTTCTAATATCGGTTTCAATATCGGTTTTTCAATATCGGTTTTTGGATATCGGTTTTTCAATATTTGTTTTTCAATGTCGGTTTTTGAATATCGGTTCAATATCGGTTTTTCAATATCAGTTTTTCAATATTTGTTCTCCAATATCGGTTTTTGAATATCGGTTCAATATCGGTTTTTCAATATCAGTTTTTCAATATTTGTTTTTCAATATCGGTTTTTCAATATCGGTTCTAATATCGGTTTCAATATCGGTTTTTCAATACGGTTTTTCAATATCGGTTTTTCAATATCAGTTTTTCAATATTTGTTCTCCAATATCGGTTTTTGAATATCGGTTCTAATATCGGATTCAATATCGGTTTTTCAATATCGGTTTTTCAATATCAGTGTTTCAATATTTGTTCTCCAATATCGGTTTTTGAATATCGGTTCTAATATCGGATTCAATATCGGTTTTTCAATATCGGTTTTTCAATATCGGTTTTTCAATATCAGTTTTTCAATATCGGTTTTTCAATATCGGTTTTTCAATATCAGTGTTTCAATATTTGTTCTCCAATATCGGTTTTTGAATATCGGTTCTAATATCGTATTCAATATCAGTTTTTCGATATCAGTTTTTCAGTATCGGTTTTTCAATATTTGTTTTTCAATATCGGTTTTTCAATATCGGTTTTTCAATATCGGTTCTAATATCGGATTCAATATCGGTTTTTCAATATCAGTTTTTCGATATCAGTTTTTCAATATTTGGTTTTCAATATCGGTTTTTCAATATCGGTTCTAATATCGGTTTCAATATCGTTTTTTCTATATCGGTTTTTCAATATCAGTTTTTCGATATCAGTTTTTCAATATTTGTTTTTCAATATCGGTTTTTCAATATCGGTTCTAATATCGGTTTCAATATCGGTTTTTCAATATCAGTTTTTCGATATAGGTTTTTCAATATCGGTTTTTCAATATCGGTTTTTCATTATCAGTTTTTCAATATTTGGTTTTCAATATCGGTTTTTGAATATCGGTTCTAATATCGGTTCAATACGGTTTTTCAATATCGGTTTTTCAATATCAGTTTTTCAATATTTGTTCTCCAATATCGGTTTTTCAATATCGGTTCTAATATCGGATTCAATATCGGTTTTTCAATATCGGTTTTTCAATATCGGTTTTTCAATATCAGTTTTTCGATATCAGTTTTTCAATATTTGTTTTTCAATATCGGTTTTTCAATATCGGTTCTAATATCGGTTTCAATATCGGTTTTTCAATATCAGTTTTTCGATATAGGTTTTTCAATATCGGTTTTTCAATATCGGTTTTTCAATATCAGTTTTTCAATATTTGTTCTCCAATATCGGTTTTTGAATATCGGTTCTAATATCGGATTCAATATCGGATTCAATATCGGTATTTCAATATCGGTTTTTCAATATCAGATTTTCGATATCAGTTTTTCAATATTTGTTCTCCAATATCGGTTTTTGAATATCGGTTCTAATATCGGATTCAATATCGGTTTTTGAATATCGGTTCTAATATCGGATTCAAAATCGGTTTTTCAATATCGGTTCTAATATCGGATTCAATATCGGTTTTTCAATATCGGTTTTTCAATATCAGTTTTTCAATATTTGTTCTCCAATATCGGTTTTTGAATATCGGTTCTAATATCGGATTCAATATCGGATTCAATATCGGTTTTTCAATATCAGTTTTTCGATATCAGTTTTTCAATATTTGTTTTTCAATATCGGTTCTAATATCGGTTTCAATATCGGTTTTTCAATATCGGTTTTTGGATATCGGTTTTTCAATATTTGTTTTTCAATGTCGGTTTTTGAATATCGGTTCAATATCGGTTTTTCAATATCAGTTTTTCAATATTTGTTCTCCAATATCGGTTTTTGAATATCGGTTCAATATCGGTTTTTCAATATCAGTTTTTCAATATTTGTTTTTCAATATCGGTTTTTCAATATCGGTTCTAATATCGGTTTCAATATCGGTTTTTCAATACGGTTTTTCAATATCGGTTTTTCAATATCAGTTTTTCAATATTTGTTCTCCAATATCGGTTTTTGAATATCGGTTCTAATATCGGATTCAATATCGGTTTTTCAATATCGGTTTTTCAATATCAGTGTTTCAATATTTGTTCTCCAATATCGGTTTTTGAATATCGGTTCTAATATCGGATTCAATATCGGTTTTTCAATATCGGTTTTTCAATATCGGTTTTTCAATATCAGTTTTTCAATATCGGTTTTTCAATATCGGTTTTTCAATATCAGTGTTTCAATATTTGTTCTCCAATATCGGTTTTTGAATATCGGTTCTAATATCGGATTCAATATCAGTTTTTCGATATCAGTTTTTCAGTATCGGTTTTTCAATATTTGTTTTTCAATATCGGTTTTTCAATATCGGTTTTTCAATATCGGTTCTAATATCGGATTCATTATCGGTTTTTCAATATCAGTTTTTCGATATCAGTTTTTCAATATTTGTTTTTCAATATCGGTTTTTCAATATCGGTTCTAATATCGGTTTCAATATCGGTTTTTCAATATCAGTTTTTCGATATAGGTTTTTCAATATCGGTTTTTCAATATCGGTTTTTCAATATCAGTTTTTCAATATTTGGTTTTCAATATCGGTTTTTGAATATCGGTTCTAATATCGGTTCAATATCGGTTTTTCAATATCAGTTTTTCAATATTTGTTTTTCAATATCGGTTTTTCAATATCGGTTTTTAATATCAGTTTTTCAATATTTGTTCTCCAATATCGGTTTTTGAATATCGGTTCTAATATCGGATTCAATATCGGATTCAATATCGGTTTTTCAATATCAGTTTTTCGATATCAGTTTTTCAATATTTGTTTTTCAATATCGGTTCTAATATCGGTTTCAATATCGGTTTTTCAATATCGGTTTTTGGATATCGGTTTTTCAATATTTGTTTTTCAATGTCGGTTTTTGAATATCGGTTCAATATCGGTTTTTCAATATCAGTTTTTCAATATTTGTTCTCCAATATCGGTTTTTGAATATCGGTTCAATATCGGTTTTTCAATATCAGTTTTTCAATATTTGTTTTTCAATATCGGTTTTTCAATATCGGTTCTAATATCGGTTTCAATATCGGTTTTTCAATACGGTTTTTCAATATCGGTTTTTCAATATCAGTTTTTCAATATTTGTTCTCCAATATCGGTTTTTGAATATCGGTTCTAATATCGGATTCAATATCGGTTTTTCAATATCGGTTTTTCAATATCAGTGTTTCAATATTTGTTCTCCAATATCGGTTTTTGAATATCGGTTCTAATATCGGATTCAATATCGGTTTTTCAATATCGGTTTTTCAATATCGGTTTTTCAATATCAGTTTTTCAATATCGGTTTTTCAATATCGGTTTTTCAATATCAGTGTTTCAATATTTGTTCTCCAATATCGGTTTTTGAATATCGGTTCTAATATCGTATTCAATATCAGTTTTTCGATATCAGTTTTTCAGTATCGGTTTTTCAATATTTGTTTTTCAATATCGGTTTTTCAATATCGGTTCTAATATCGGATTCAATATCGGTTTTTCAATATCAGTTTTTCGATATCAGTTTTTCAATATTTGGTTTTCAATATCGGTTTTTCAATATCGGTTCTAATATCGGTTTCAATATCGTTTTTTCTATATCGGTTTTTCAATATCAGTTTTTCGATATCAGTTTTTCAATATTTGTTTTTCAATATCGGTTTTTCAATATCGGTTCTAATATCGGTTTCAATATCGGTTTTTCAATATCAGTTTTTCGATATAGGTTTTTCAATATCGGTTTTTCAATATCGGTTTTTCATTATCAGTTTTTCAATATTTGGTTTTCAATATCGGTTTTTGAATATCGGTTCTAATATCGGTTCAATACGGTTTTTCAATATCGGTTTTTCAATATCAGTTTTTCAATATTTGTTCTCCAATATCGGTTTTTCAATATCGGTTCTAATATCGGATTCAATATCGGTTTTTCAATATCGGTTTTTCAATATCGGTTTTTCAATATCAGTTTTTCGATATCAGTTTTTCAATATTTGTTTTTCAATATCGGTTTTTCAATATCAGTTTTTCAATATTTGGTTTTCAATATCGGTTTTTGAATATCGGTTCTAATATCGGTTCAATATCGGTTTTTCAATATCAGTTTTTCAATATTTGTTTTTCAATATCGGTTTTTCAATATCGGTTTTTAATATCGGTTTCAATATCGGTTTTTCAATATCGGTTTTTCAATATCGGTTTTTCAATATCGGTTTTTCAATATCAGTTTTTCAATATTTGTTCTCCAATATCGGTTTTTGTATATCGGTTCTAATATCGGATTCAATATCGGTTTTTCAATATCAGTGTTTCAATATTTGTTCTCCAATATCGGTTTTTGAATATCGGTTCTAATATCGGATTCAATATCGGTTTTTCAATATCGGTTCTAATATCGGTTTCAATATCGGTTTTTCAATATCGGTTCTAATATCGGATTCAATATCGGTTCTAATATCGGATTCAATATCGGTTTTTCAATATCGGTTCTAATATCGGATTCAATACCGGTTTTTCAATATCGGTTTTTCAATATCAGTTTTTCGATATGACTTCTTCAATATTTGTTCTCCAATATCGGTTTTTGAATATCGGTTCTAATATCGGATTCAATATCGGTTTTTCAATATCGGTTCTAATATCGGATTCAATACCGGTTTTTCAATATCGCTTTTTCAATATCAGTTTTTCGATATCAGTTTTTCAATATTTGTTCTCCAATATCGGTTTTTGAATATCGGTTCTAATATCGGATTCAATATCGGTTTTTCAATATCGGTTTTGCAATATCAGTTTTTCGATATAGGTTTTTCAATATCGGTTTTTCAATATCGGTTCTAATATCGGATTCAATATCGGTTTTTGAATATCAGTTTTTCGATATCAGTTTTTCAATATTTGTTTTTCAATATCGGTTTTTCAATATCGGTTCTAATATCGGATTCAATATCGGTTTTTCAATATCGGTTCTAATATCGGATTCAATATCGGTTTTGCAATATCAGTTTTTCAATATCGGTTTTTCAATATCGGTTTTTCAATATCAGTGTTTCAATATTTGTTCTCCAATATCGGTTTTTGAATATCGGTTCTAATATCGTATTCAATATCAGTTTTTCGATATCAGTTTTTCGATATCAGTTTTTCAATATTTGTTTTTCAATATCGGTTTTTCAATATCGGTTCTAATATCGGTTTCAATATCGGTTTTTCAATATCAGTTTTTCGATATAGGTTTTTCAATATCGGTTTTTCAATATCGGTTTTTCAATATCAGTTTTTCAATATTTGTTCTCCAATATCGGTTTTTGAATATCGGTTCTAATATCGGATTCAATATCGGATTCAATATCGGTATTTCAATATCGGATTCAATATCGGTATTTCAATATCGGTTTTTCAATATCAGATTTTCGATATCAGTTTTTCAATATTTGTTCTCCAATATCGGTTTTTGAATATCGGTTCAATATCGGTTTTTCAATATCAGTTTTTCAATATTTGTTCTCCAATATCGGTTTTTGAATATCGGTTCAATATCGGTTTTTCAATATCAGTTTTTCAATATTTGTTTTTCAATATCGGTTTTTCAATATCGGTTCTAATATCGGTTTCAATATCGGTTTTTCAATACGGTTTTTCAATATCGGTTTTTCAATATCAGTTTTTCAATATTTGTTCTCCAATATCGGTTTTTGAATATCGGTTCTAATATCGGATTCAATATCGGTTTTTCAATATCGGTTTTTCAATATCAGTGTTTCAATATTTGTTCTCCAATATCGGTTTTTGAATATCGGTTCTAATATCGGATTCAATATCGGTTTTTCAATATCGGTTTTTCAATATCGGTTTTTCAATATCAGTTTTTCAATATCGGTTTTTCAATATCGGTTTTTCAATATCAGTTTTTCAATATTTGTTTTTCAATATCGGTTTTTCAATATCGGTTCTAATATCGGTTTCAATATCGGTTTTTCAATATCAGTTTTTCGATATAGGTTTTTCAATATCGGTTTTTCAATATCGGTTTTTCAATATCAGTTTTTCAATATTTGGTTTTCAATATCGGTTTTTGAATATCGGTTCTAATATCGGTTCAATATCGGTTTTTCAATATCAGTTTTTCAATATTTGTTTTTCAATATCGGTTTTTCAATATCGGTTTTTAATATCAGTTTTTCAATATTTGTTCTCCAATATCGGTTTTTGAATATCGGTTCTAATATCGGATTCAATATCGGATTCAATATCGGTTTTTCAATATCAGTTTTTCGATATCAGTTTTTCAATATTTGTTTTTCAATATCGGTTCTAATATCGGTTTCAATATCGGTTTTTCAATATCGGTTTTTGGATATCGGTTTTTCAATATTTGTTTTTCAATGTCGGTTTTTGAATATCGGTTCAATATCGGTTTTTCAATATCAGTTTTTCAATATTTGTTCTCCAATATCGGTTTTTGAATATCGGTTCAATATCGGTTTTTCAATATCAGTTTTTCAATATTTGTTTTTCAATATCGGTTTTTCAATATCGGTTCTAATATCGGTTTCAATATCGGTTTTTCAATACGGTTTTTCAATATCGGTTTTTCAATATCAGTTTTTCAATATTTGTTCTCCAATATCGGTTTTTGAATATCGGTTCTAATATCGGATTCAATATCGGTTTTTCAATATCGGTTTTTCAATATCAGTGTTTCAATATTTGTTCTCCAATATCGGTTTTTGAATATCGGTTCTAATATCGGATTCAATATCGGTTTTTCAATATCGGTTTTTCAATATCGGTTTTTCAATATCAGTTTTTCAATATCGGTTTTTCAATATCGGTTTTTCAATATCAGTGTTTCAATATTTGTTCTCCAATATCGGTTTTTGAATATCGGTTCTAATATCGTATTCAATATCAGTTTTTCGATATCAGTTTTTCAGTATCGGTTTTTCAATATTTGTTTTTCAATATCGGTTTTTCAATATCGGTTCTAATATCGGATTCAATATCGGTTTTTCAATATCAGTTTTTCGATATCAGTTTTTCAATATTTGGTTTTCAATATCGGTTTTTCAATATCGGTTCTAATATCGGTTTCAATATCGTTTTTTCTATATCGGTTTTTCAATATCAGTTTTTCGATATCAGTTTTTCAATATTTGTTTTTCAATATCGGTTTTTCAATATCGGTTCTAATATCGGTTTCAATATCGGTTTTTCAATATCAGTTTTTCGATATAGGTTTTTCAATATCGGTTTTTCAATATCGGTTTTTCATTATCAGTTTTTCAATATTTGGTTTTCAATATCGGTTTTTGAATATCGGTTCTAATATCGGTTCAATACGGTTTTTCAATATCGGTTTTTCAATATCAGTTTTTCAATATTTGTTCTCCAATATCGGTTTTTCAATATCGGTTCTAATATCGGATTCAATATCGGTTTTTCAATATCGGTTTTTCAATATCGGTTTTTCAATATCAGTTTTTCGATATCAGTTTTTCAATATTTGTTTTTCAATATCGGTTTTTCAATATCAGTTTTTCAATATTTGGTTTTCAATATCGGTTTTTGAATATCGGTTCTAATATCGGTTCAATATCGGTTTTTCAATATCAGTTTTTCAATATTTGTTTTTCAATATCGGTTTTTCAATATCGGTTTTTAATATCGGTTTCAATATCGGTTTTTCAATATCGGTTTTTCAATATCGGTTTTTCAATATCGGTTTTTCAATATCAGTTTTTCAATATTTGTTCTCCAATATCGGTTTTTGTATATCGGTTCTAATATCGGATTCAATATCGGTTTTTCAATATCAGTGTTTCAATATTTGTTCTCCAATATCGGTTTTTGAATATCGGTTCTAATATCGGATTCAATATCGGTTTTTCAATATCGGTTCTAATATCGGTTTCAATATCGGTTTTTCAATATCGGTTCTAATATCGGATTCAATATCGGTTCTAATATCGGATTCAATATCGGTTTTTCAATATCGGTTCTAATATCGGATTCAATACCGGTTTTTCAATATCGGTTTTTCAATATCAGTTTTTCGATATGACTTCTTCAATATTTGTTCTCCAATATCGGTTTTTGAATATCGGTTCTAATATCGGATTCAATATCGGTTTTTCAATATCGGTTCTAATATCGGATTCAATACCGGTTTTTCAATATCGCTTTTTCAATATCAGTTTTTCGATATCAGTTTTTCAATATTTGTTCTCCAATATCGGTTTTTGAATATCGGTTCTAATATCGGATTCAATATCGGTTTTTCAATATCGGTTTTGCAATATCAGTTTTTCGATATAGGTTTTTCAATATCGGTTTTTCAATATCGGTTCTAATATCGGATTCAATATCGGTTTTTGAATATCAGTTTTTCGATATCAGTTTTTCAATATTTGTTTTTCAATATCGGTTTTTCAATATCGGTTCTAATATCGGATTCAATATCGGTTTTTCAATATCGGTTCTAATATCGGATTCAATATCGGTTTTGCAATATCAGTTTTTCAATATCGGTTTTTCAATATCGGTTTTTCAATATCAGTGTTTCAATATTTGTTCTCCAATATCGGTTTTTGAATATCGGTTCTAATATCGTATTCAATATCAGTTTTTCGATATCAGTTTTTCGATATCAGTTTTTCAATATTTGTTTTTCAATATCGGTTTTTCAATATCGGTTCTAATATCGGTTTCAATATCGGTTTTTCAATATCAGTTTTTCGATATAGGTTTTTCAATATCGGTTTTTCAATATCGGTTTTTCAATATCAGTTTTTCAATATTTGTTCTCCAATATCGGTTTTTGAATATCGGTTCTAATATCGGATTCAATATCGGATTCAATATCGGTATTTCAATATCGGATTCAATATCGGTATTTCAATATCGGTTTTTCAATATCAGATTTTCGATATCAGTTTTTCAATATTTGTTCTCCAATATCGGTTTTTGAATATCGGTTCAATATCGGTTTTTCAATATCAGTTTTTCAATATTTGTTCTCCAATATCGGTTTTTGAATATCGGTTCAATATCGGTTTTTCAATATCAGTTTTTCAATATTTGTTTTTCAATATCGGTTTTTCAATATCGGTTCTAATATCGGTTTCAATATCGGTTTTTCAATACGGTTTTTCAATATCGGTTTTTCAATATCAGTTTTTCAATATTTGTTCTCCAATATCGGTTTTTGAATATCGGTTCTAATATCGGATTCAATATCGGTTTTTCAATATCGGTTTTTCAATATCAGTGTTTCAATATTTGTTCTCCAATATCGGTTTTTGAATATCGGTTCTAATATCGGATTCAATATCGGTTTTTCAATATCGGTTTTTCAATATCGGTTTTTCAATATCAGTTTTTCAATATCGGTTTTTCAATATCGGTTTTTCAATATCAGTGTTTCAATATTTGTTCTCCAATATCGGTTTTTGAATATCGGTTCTAATATCGTATTCAATATCAGTTTTTCGATATCAGTTTTTCAGTATCGGTTTTTCAATATTTGTTTTTCAATATCGGTTTTTCAATATCGGTTCTAATATCGGATTCAATATCGGTTTTTCAATATCAGTTTTTCGATATCAGTTTTTCAATATTTGGTTTTCAATATCGGTTTTTCAATATCGGTTCTAATATCGGTTTCAATATCGTTTTTTCTATATCGGTTTTTCAATATCAGTTTTTCGATATCAGTTTTTCAATATTTGTTTTTCAATATCGGTTTTTCAATATCGGTTCTAATATCGGTTTCAATATCGGTTTTTCAATATCAGTTTTTCGATATAGGTTTTTCAATATCGGTTTTTCAATATCGGTTTTTCATTATCAGTTTTTCAATATTTGGTTTTCAATATCGGTTTTTGAATATCGGTTCTAATATCGGTTCAATACGGTTTTTCAATATCGGTTTTTCAATATCAGTTTTTCAATATTTGTTCTCCAATATCGGTTTTTCAATATCGGTTCTAATATCGGATTCAATATCGGTTTTTCAATATCGGTTTTTCAATATCGGTTTTTCAATATCAGTTTTTCGATATCAGTTTTTCAATATTTGTTTTTCAATATCGGTTTTTCAATATCGGTTCTAATATCGGTTTCAATATCGGTTTTTCAATATCAGTTTTTCGATATAGGTTTTTCAATATCGGTTTTTCAATATCGGTTTTTCAATATCAGTTTTTCAATATTTGTTCTCCAATATCGGTTTTTGAATATCGGTTCTAATATCGGATTCAATATCGGATTCAATATCGGTATTTCAATATCGGTTTTTCAATATCAGATTTTCGATATCAGTTTTTCAATATTTGTTCTCCAATATCGGTTTTTGAATATCGGTTCTAATATCGGATTCAATATCGGTTTTTGAATATCGGTTCTAATATCGGATTCAAAATCGGTTTTTCAATATCGGTTCTAATATCGGATTCAATATCGGTTTTTCAATATCGGTTTTTCAATATCAGTTTTTCAATATTTGTTCTCCAATATCGGTTTTTGAATATCGGTTCTAATATCGGATTCAATATCGGATTCAATATCGGTTTTTCAATATCAGTTTTTCGATATCAGTTTTTCAATATTTGTTTTTCAATATCGGTTCTAATATCGGTTTCAATATCGGTTTTTCAATATCGGTTTTTGGATATCGGTTTTTCAATATTTGTTTTTCAATGTCGGTTTTTGAATATCGGTTCAATATCGGTTTTTCAATATCAGTTTTTCAATATTTGTTCTCCAATATCGGTTTTTGAATATCGGTTCAATATCGGTTTTTCAATATCAGTTTTTCAATATTTGTTTTTCAATATCGGTTTTTCAATATCGGTTCTAATATCGGTTTCAATATCGGTTTTTCAATACGGTTTTTCAATATCGGTTTTTCAATATCAGTTTTTCAATATTTGTTCTCCAATATCGGTTTTTGAATATCGGTTCTAATATCGGATTCAATATCGGTTTTTCAATATCGGTTTTTCAATATCAGTGTTTCAATATTTGTTCTCCAATATCGGTTTTTGAATATCGGTTCTAATATCGGATTCAATATCGGTTTTTCAATATCGGTTTTTCAATATCGGTTTTTCAATATCAGTTTTTCAATATCGGTTTTTCAATATCGGTTTTTCAATATCAGTGTTTCAATATTTGTTCTCCAATATCGGTTTTTGAATATCGGTTCTAATATCGGATTCAATATCAGTTTTTCGATATCAGTTTTTCAGTATCGGTTTTTCAATATTTGTTTTTCAATATCGGTTTTTCAATATCGGTTTTTCAATATCGGTTCTAATATCGGATTCATTATCGGTTTTTCAATATCAGTTTTTCGATATCAGTTTTTCAATATTTGTTTTTCAATATCGGTTTTTCAATATCGGTTCTAATATCGGTTTCAATATCGGTTTTTCAATATCAGTTTTTCGATATAGGTTTTTCAATATCGGTTTTTCAATATCGGTTTTTCAATATCAGTTTTTCAATATTTGGTTTTCAATATCGGTTTTTGAATATCGGTTCTAATATCGGTTCAATATCGGTTTTTCAATATCAGTTTTTCAATATTTGTTTTTCAATATCGGTTTTTCAATATCGGTTTTTAATATCGGTTTCAATATCGGTTTTTCAATATCGGTTTTTCAATATCGGTTTTTCAATATCGGTTTTTCAATATCAGTTTTTCAATATTTGTTCTCCAATATCGGTTTTTGTATATCGGTTCTAATATCGGATTCAATATCGGTTTTTCAATATCAGTGTTTCAATATTTGTTCTCCAATATCGGTTTTTGAATATCGGTTCTAATATCGGATTCAATATCGGTTTTTCAATATCGGTTCTAATATCGGTTTCAATATCGGTTTTTCAATATCGGTTCTAATATCGGATTCAATATCGGTTCTAATATCGGATTCAATATCGGTTTTTCAATATCGGTTCTAATATCGGATTCAATACCGGTTTTTCAATATCGGTTTTTCAATATCAGTTTTTCGATATGACTTCTTCAATATTTGTTCTCCAATATCGGTTTTTGAATATCGGTTCTAATATCGGATTCAATATCGGTTTTTCAATATCGGTTCTAATATCGGATTCAATACCGGTTTTTCAATATCGCTTTTTCAATATCAGTTTTTCGATATCAGTTTTTCAATATTTGTTCTCCAATATCGGTTTTTGAATATCGGTTCTAATATCGGATTCAATATCGGTTTTTCAATATCGGTTTTGCAATATCAGTTTTTCGATATAGGTTTTTCAATATCGGTTTTTCAATATCGGTTCTAATATCGGATTCAATATCGGTTTTTGAATATCAGTTTTTCGATATCAGTTTTTCAATATTTGTTTTTCAATATCGGTTTTTCAATATCGGTTCTAATATCGGATTCAATATCGGTTTTTCAATATCGGTTCTAATATCGGTTTCAATATCGGTTTTTCAATATCGGTTCTAATATCGGATTCAATATCGGTTCTAATATCGGATTCAATATCGGTTTTTCAATATCGGTTCTAATATCGGATTCAATACCGGTTTTTCAATATCGGTTTTTCAATATCAGTTTTTCAATATTTGGTTTTCAATATCGGTTTTTGAATATCGGTTCTAATATCGGTTCAATATCGGTTTTTCAATATCAGTTTTTCAATATTTGTTTTTCAATATCGGTTTTTCAATATCGGTTTTTAATATCGGTTTCAATATCGGTTTTTCAATATCGGTTTTTCAATATCGGTTTTTCAATATCGGTTTTTCAATATCAGTTTTTCAATATTTGTTCTCCAATATCGGTTTTTGTATATCGGTTCTAATATCGGATTCAATATCGGTTTTTCAATATCAGTGTTTCAATATTTGTTCTCCAATATCGGTTTTTGAATATCGGTTCTAATATCGGATTCAATATCGGTTTTTCAATATCGGTTCTAATATCGGTTTCAATATCGGTTTTTCAATATCGGTTCTAATATCGGATTCAATATCGGTTCTAATATCGGATTCAATATCGGTTTTTCAATATCGGTTCTAATATCGGATTCAATACCGGTTTTTCAATATCGGTTTTTCAATATCAGTTTTTCGATATGACTTCTTCAATATTTGTTCTCCAATATCGGTTTTTGAATATCGGTTCTAATATCGGATTCAATATCGGTTTTTCAATATCGGTTCTAATATCGGATTCAATACCGGTTTTTCAATATCGCTTTTTCAATATCAGTTTTTCGATATCAGTTTTTCAATATTTGTTCTCCAATATCGGTTTTTGAATATCGGTTCTAATATCGGATTCAATATCGGTTTTTCAATATCGGTTTTGCAATATCAGTTTTTCGATATAGGTTTTTCAATATCGGTTTTTCAATATCGGTTCTAATATCGGATTCAATATCGGTTTTTGAATATCAGTTTTTCGATATCAGTTTTTCAATATTTGTTTTTCAATATCGGTTTTTCAATATCGGTTCTAATATCGGATTCAATATCGGTTTTTCAATATCGGTTCTAATATCGGATTCAATATCGGTTTTGCAATATCAGTTTTTCGATATAGGTTTTTCAATATCGGTTTTTCAATATCGGTTTTTCAATATCAGTTTTTCAATATGTGTTCTCCAATATCGGTTTTTCAATATCAGTTTTTCGATATCAGTTTTTCAATATTTGTTTTTCAATGTCGGTTTTTGAATATCGGTTCAATATCGGTTTTTCAATATCAGTTTTTCAATATTTGTTCTCCAATATCGGTTTTTGAATATCGGTTCAATATCGGTTTTTAAATATCAGTTTTTCAATATTTGTTTCTCAATATCGGTTTTTCAATATCGGTTCTAATATCGGTTTCAATATCGGTTTTTCAATACGGTTTTTCAATATCGGTTTTTCAATATCAGTTTTTCAATATCGGTTTTTCAATATCAGTTTTTCGATATCAGTTTTTCAATATTTGTTTTTCAATATCGGTTTTTCAATATCGGTTCTAATATCGGATTCAATATCGGTTCTAATATCGGATTCAATATCGGTTTTTCAATATCGGTATTTCAATATCGGTTTTTCAATATCAGTTTTTCGATATCAGTTTTTCAATATTTGTTTTTCAATATCGGTTTTTCAATATCGGTTCTAATATCGGATTCAATATCGGTTTTTCAATATCGGTTCTAATATCGGATTCAATATCGGTTTTTCAATATCGGTTCTAATATCGGATTCAATATCGGTTTTGCAATATCAGTTTTTCGATATAGGTTTCTCAATATCGGTTTTTCAATATCGGTTTTTCAATATCAGTTTTTCAATATGTGTTCTCCAATATCGGTTTTTGAATATCGGTCTTTCAATATCAGTTTTTCAATATTTGTTCTCCAATATCGGTTTTTGAATATCGGTTCTAATATCGGATTCAATATCGGTTTTTCAATATCAGTTTTTCGATATCAGATTTTCAATATTTGTTTTTCAATATCGGTTTTTCAATATCGGTTTTTCAATATCAGTTTTTCGATATCAGTTTTTCAATATTTGTTTTTCAATATCGGTTTTTCAATATCGGTTCTAATATCGGATTCAATATCGGTTTTTCAATATCGGTTCTAATATCGGATTCAATATCGGTTTTTGAATATCAGTTTTTCGATATCAGTTTTTCAATATTTGTTTTTCAATATCGGTTTTTCAATATCGGTTCTAATATCGGTTTTTCAATACGGTTTTTCAATATCGGTTTTTCAATATCAGTTTTTCAATATTTGTTCTCCAATATCGGTTTTTGTATATCGGTTCTAATATCGGATTCAATATCGGTTTTTCAATATCAGTTTTTCGATATCAGATTTTCAATATTTGTTTTTCAATATCGGTTCTAATATCGGATTCAATATCGGTTTTTCAATATCGGTTTTTCAATATCGGTTTTTCAATATCAGTTTTTCGATATCAGTTTTTCAATATTTGCTTTACAATATCGGTTTTTCAATATCGGTTCTAATATCGGAATCAATATCGGTTTTTCAATATCGGTTCTAATATCGGATTCAATATCGGTTTTTCAATATCGGTTTTTCAATATCAGTTTTTCGATATCAGTTTTTCAATATTTGTTTTTCAATATCGGTTCTAATATCGGTTTCAATATCGGTTTTTCAATATCGGTTTTTCAATATCGGTTTTTCAATATCGGTTTTTCAATATTTGTTCTCCAATATCGGTTTTTGTATATCGGTTCTAATATCGGATTCAATATCGGTTTTTCAATATCAGTGTTTCAATATTTGTTCTCCAATATCGGTTTTTGAATATCGGTTCTAATATCGGATTCAATATCGGTTTTTCAATATCGGTTATAATATCGGATTCAATATCGGTTTTTCAATATCGGTTTTTCAATATCGGTTTTTCAATATCAGTTTTTCAATATTTGTTCTCCAATATCGGTTTTTGAATATCGGTTCTAATATCGGATTCAATATCATAGAAAAACCGATATTGAAAAACCGATATTGAAACCGATATTAGAACCGATATTGAAAAACCGATATTGAAAAACAAATATTGAAAAACTGATATCGAAAAACTGATATTGAAAAACCGATATTGAAAAGCCGATATTGAATCCGATATTAGAACCGATATTGAAAAACCGATATTGAAAAACAAATATTGAAAAACCGATATTGAAAAATTGATATTGAAACCGATATTAGAACCGATATTGAAAAACCGATATTGAAAAACCGATATTGAAAAACTTATATCGAAAAACTGATATTGAGAAACTGATGTTGCAAAACCGATATTGTTCTAAACCGATATTCAAAAACCGATATTGGAGTACATATATTGAAAAACTGATATTAAAAAAACCGATATTGAAAAACAAATATTGAAAAACCGATATTGAAAAACCGATATTGAAAAACCGATATTGAAAAACTTATATCGAAAAACTGATATTGCAAAACCGATATTGAAACCGATGTTAGAACCGATATTGAAAAACCGATATTGAAAAACAAATATTGAAAAACTAATATCGAAAAACTGATATTGAGAAACTGATATTGCAAATCCGATATTGTTCTAAACCGATATTGAAAAACCGATATTGTAAAGCAAATATTGAAAAACTGATATCGAAAAACCGATATTGAAAAACCGATATTGAATCCGATATTAGAACCGATATTGAAAAACCGATATTGAATCCGATATTAGAACCGATATTGAAAAACCGATATTGAAACCGATATTAGAACCGATATTCAAAATCCGATATTGAATCCGATATTAGAACCGATATTCAAAAACCGATATTGGAGAACAAATATTCAAAAACCGATATTGAAAAACAAATATTGAAAAACCGATATTGAATCCGATATTAGAACCGATATTCAAAAACCGATATTGGAGAACAAATATTGAAAAACTGATATTGAAAAACCGATATTGAAAAACCGATATTGAAAAACCGATATTGAAAAACTTATATCGAAAAACTGATAATGCAAAACCGATATTGAAACCGATGTTAGAACCGATATTGAAAAACCGATATTGTAAAGCAAATATTGAAAAACTGATATCGAAAAACCGATATTGAAAAACCGATATTGAATCCGATATTAGAACCGATATTGAAAAGCCGATATTGAAAAACCGATATTGAATCCGATATTAGAACCGATATTGAAAAACCGATATTGAATCCGATATTAGAACCGATATTCAAAAAACGATATTGAATCCGATATTAGAACCGATATTCAAAAAGCGATATTGGAGAACAAATATTCAAAAACCGATATTGAAAAACAAATATTGAAAAACTGATATTGAAAAACCGATATTGAATCCGATATTAGAACCGATATTGAAAAACCGATATTGAATCCGATATTAGAACCGATATTCAAAAACCGATATTGGAGAACAAATATTCAAAAACCGATATTGAAAAACAAATATTGAAAAACTGATATTGAAAAACCGATATTGAATCCGATATTAGAACCGATATTCAAAAACCGATATTGGAGAACAAATATTGAAAAACTGATATTGAAAAACCGATATTGAAAAACCGATATTGAAAAACCGATATTGAAACCGATATTAGAACTGATATTGAAAAACCGATATTGAAAAACAAATATTGAAAAACTGATATCGAAAAACTGATATTGAAAAACCGATATTGAAAAACCGATATTGAATCCGATATTAGAACCGATATTCAAAAACCGATATTGGAGAACAAATATTGAAAAACTGATATTGAAAAACCGATATTGAAAAACAAATATTGAAAAACCGATATTGAAAACCCGATATTGAAAAACCGATATTGAAAAACTTATATCGAAAAACTGATATTGAGAAACTGATATTGCAAAACCGATATTGTTCTAAACCGATATTGAAAAACCGATATTGTAAAGCAAATATTGAAAAACTGATATCGAAAAACTGATATTGAAAAACCGATATTGAAAAACCGATATTGAAAAACAAATATTGAAAAACCGATATTGAAAAACTGATATTGAAACCGATATTAGAACCGATATTGAAAAACCGATATTGAAAAACCGATATTGAAAAACCTATATCGAAAAACTGATATTGCAAAACCGATATTGAGAAACCGATATTGAATCCGATATTAGAATCGATATTGAAAAACCGATATTGAAAAACCTATATCGAAAAACTGATATTGCAAAACCGATATTGAAAAACCGATATTGAATCCGATATTAGAACCGATATTGCAAAACCGATATTGAAAAACCGATATTGAATCCGATATTAGAACCGATATTCAAAAACCGATATTGGAGAACAAATATTGAAAAACTGATATTGAAAAACCGATATTGAAAAACAAATATTGAAAAACCGATATTGAAAACCCGATATTGAAAAACCGATATTGAAAAACTTATATCGAAAAACTGATATTGAGAAACTGATATTGCAAAACCGATATTGTTCTAAACCGATATTGAAAAACCGATATTGTAAAGCAAATATTGAAAAACTGATATCGAAAAACTGATATTGAAAAACCGATATTGAAAAACCGATATTGAAAAACAAATATTGAAAAACCGATATTGAAAAACTGATATTGAAACCGATATTAGAACCGATATTGAAAAACCGATATTGAAAAACCGATATTGAAAAACCTATATCGAAAAACTGATATTGCAAAACCGATATTGAGAAACCGATATTGAATCCGATATTAGAATCGATATTGAAAAACCGATATTGAAAAACCTATATCGAAAAACTGATATTGCAAAACCGATATTGAAAAACCGATATTGAATCCGATATTAGAACCGATATTGAAAAACCGATATTGAAAAACCGATATTGAATCCGATATTAGAACCGATATTCAAAAACCGATATTGGAGAACAAATATTGAAAAACTGATATTGAAAAACCGATATTGAAAAACAAATATTGAAAAACCGATATTGAAAAACCGATATTGGAGAACAAATATTGAAAAACTGATATTGAAAAAACCGATATTGAAAACCCGATATTGAAAAACCGATATTGAAAAACCGATATAGAAACCGATATTAGAACCGATATTCAAAAAGCGATATTGGAGAACAAATATTCAAAAACCGATATTGAAAAACAAATATTGAAAAACTGATATTGAAAAACCGATATTGAATCCGATATTAGAACCGATATTGAAAAACCGATATTGAATCCGATATTAGAACCGATATTCAAAAACCGATATTGAATCCGATATTAGAACCGATATTCAAAAACCGATATTGGAGAACAAATATTGAAAAACTGATATTGAAAAACCGATATTGAAAAACCGATATTGAAAAACCGATATTGAAACCGATATTAGAACTGATATTGAAAAACCGATATTGAAAAACAAATATTGAAAAACTGATATCGAAAAACTGATATTGAAAAACCGATATTGAAAAACCGATATTGAATCCGATATTAGAACCGATATTCAAAAACCGATATTGGAGAACAAATATTGAAAAACTGATATTGAAAAACCGATATTGAAAAACAAATATTGAAAAACCGATATTGAAAACCCGATATTGAAAAACCGATATTGAAAAACTTATATCGAAAAACTGATATTGAGAAACTGATATTGCAAAACCGATATTGTTCTATACCGATATTGAAAAACCGATATTGTAAAGCAAATATTGAAAAACTGATATCGAAAAACTGATATTGAAAAACCGATATTGAAAAACCGATATTGAAAAAGAAATATTGAAAAACCGATATTGAAAAACTGATATTGAAACCGATATTAGAACCGATATTGAAAAACCGATATTGAAAAACCGATATTGAAAAACCTATATCGAAAAACTGATATTGCAAAACCGATATTGAGAAACCGATATTGAATCCGATATTAGAATCGATATTGAAAAACCGATATTGAAAAACCTATATCGAAAAACTGATATTGCAAAACCGATATTGAAAAACCGATATTGAATCCGATATTAGAACCGATATTGAAAAACCGATATTGAAAAACCGATATTGAAAAACCGATATTGAATCCGATATTAGAACCGATATTCAAAAACCGATATTGGAGAACAAATATTGAAAAACTGATATTGAAAAACCGATATTGAAAAACAAATATTGAAAAACCGATATTGAAAAACCGATATTGAAAAACCGATATTGAAAAACTTATATCGAAAAACTGATATTGAGAAACTGATATTGCAAAACCGATATTGTTCTAAACCGATATTGAAAAACCGATATTGTAAAGCAAATATTGAAAAACTGATATCGAAAAACTGATATTGAAAAACCGATATTGAAAAACCGATATTGAAAAACCGATATTGAAACCGATATTGAAAAACCTATATCGAAAAACTTATATCGAAAAACTGATATTGCAAAACCGATATTGAAACCGATATTAGAACCGATATTGAAAAACCGATATTGAAAAATCGATATTGAAAAACCGATATTGAATCCGATATTAGAACCGATATTCAAAAACCGATATTGGAGAACAAATATTGAAAAACTGATATAGAAAAAACCGATATTGAAAAACAAATATTGAAAAACCGATATTGAAAAACCGATATTGAAAAACTTATATCGAAAAACTGATATTGCAAAACCGATATTGAAACCGATGTTAGAACCGATATTGAAAAACAAATATTGAAAAACAGATATCGAAAAACTGATATTGAGAAACTGATATTGCAAAACCGATATTGTTCTAAACCGATATTGAAAAACCGATATTGTAAAGCAAATATTGAAAAACTGATATCGAAAAACTGATATTGAAAAACCGATATTGAAAAACCGATATTGAAAAACCGATATAGAAACCGATATTAGAACCGATATTGAAAAACCGATATTGAAAAACAAATATTGAAAAACTGATATCGAAAAACTGATATTGAAAAACCGATATTGAAAAACCGATATTGAATCCGATATTAGAACCGATATTGAAAAACCGATATTGAATCCGATATTAGAACCGATATTCAAAAACCGATATTGGAGAACAAATATTCAAAAACCGATATTGAAAAACAAATATTGAAAAACTGATATTGAAAAACCGATATTGAATCCGATATTAGAACCGATATTCAAAAACCGATATTGGAGAACAAATATTGAAAAACTGATATTGAAAAACCGATATTGAAAAACCGATATTGAAAAACCGATATTGAAACCGATATTAGAACTGATATTGAAAAACCGATATTGAAAAACAAATATTGAAAAACTTATATCGAAAAACTGATATTGCAAAACCGATATTGAAACCGATGTTAGAACCGATATTGAAAAAGCGATATTGAAAAACAAATATTGAAAAACAGATATCGAAAAACTGATATTGAGAAACTGATATTGCAAAACCGATATTGTTCTAAACCGATATTGAAAAACCGATATTGTAAAGCAAATATTGAAAAACTGATATCGAAAAACTGATCTTGAAAAACCGATATTGAAAAACAGATATTGAAAAACCGATATAGAAACCGATATTAGAACCGATATTGAAAAACCGATATTGAAAAACAAATATTGAAAAACTGATATCGAAAAACTGATATTGAAAAACCGATATTGAAAAACCGATATTGAATCCGATATTAGAACCGATATTGAAAAACCGATATTGAATCCGATATTAGAACCGATATTCAAAAACCGATATTGGAGAACAAATATTCAAAAACCGATATTGAAAAACAAATATTGAAAAACTGATATTGAAAAACCGATATTGAATCCGATATTAGAACCGATATTCAAAAACCGATATTGGAGAACAAATATTGAAAAACTGATATTGAAAAACCGATATTGAAAAACCGATATTGAAAAACCGATATTGAAACCGATATTAGAACTGATATTGAAAAACCGATATTGAAAAACAAATATTGAAAAACTGATATCGAAAAACTGATATTGAAAAACCGATATTGAAAAACCGATATTGAAAAACAAATATTGAAAAACCGATATTGAAAAACCGATATTGAAAAACCGATATTGAAAAACTTATATCGAAAAACTGATATTGAGAAACTGATATTGCAAAACCGATATTGTTCTAAACCGATATTGAAAAACCGATATTGTAAAGCAAATATTGAAAAACTGATATCGAAAAACTGATATTGAAAAACCGATATTGAAAAACCGATATTGAAAAACCGATATTGAAACCGATATTAGAACCGATATTGAAAAACCGATATTGAAAAACAAATATTGAAAAACTGATATCGAAAAACTGATATTGAAAAACCGATATTGAAAAACCGATATTGAATCCGATATTAGAACCGATATTCAAAAACCGATATTGGAGAACAAATATTGAAAAACTGATATTGAAAAACCGATATTGAAAAACCGATATTGAAAAACCGATATTGAAACCGATATTAGAACCGATATTGAAAAACCGATATTGAAAAACTGATATTGAAACCGATATTAGAACCGATATTGAAAAACCGATATTGAAAAACCTATATCGAAAAACTTATATCGAAAAACTGATATTGCAAAACCGATATTGAAACCGGTATTAGAACCGACATTGAAAAACCGATATTGAAAAATCGATATTGAAAAACCGATATTGAATCCGATATTAGAACCGATATTCAAAAACCGATATTGGAGAACAAATATTGAAAAACTGATATTGAAAAAACAGATATTGAAAAACAAATATTGAAAAACCGATATTGAAAAACCGATATTGAAAAACCGATATTGAAAAACTTATATCGAAAAACTGATATTGCAAAACCGATATTGAAACCGATGTTAGAACCGATATTGAAAAACCGATATTGAAAAACAAATATTGAAAAACTGATATCGAAAAACTGATATTGAGAAACTGATATTGCAAAACCAATATTGTTCTAAACCGATATTGAAAAACCGATATTGTAAAGCAAATATTGAAAAACTGATATCGAAAAACTGATATTGAAAAACCGATATTGAAAAACCGATATTGAAAAACCGATATAGAAACCGATATTAGAACCGATATTGAAAAACCGATATTGAAAAACAAATATTGAAAAACTGATATCGAAAAACTGATATTGAAAAACCGATATTGAAAAACCGATATTGAATCCGATATTAGAACCGATATTCAAAAACCAATATTGGAGAACAAATATTGAAAAACTGATATTGAAAAACCGATATTGAAAAACCGATATTGAAAAACAAATATTGAAAAACTGATATCGAAAAACTGATATTGAGAAACTGATATTGCAAAACCGATATTGTTCTAAACTGATATTGAAAAACCGATATTGCAAAACCGATATTGAAACCGATATTAGAACCGATATTGAAAAACCGATATTGAAAAACCGATATTGAAAACAAATATTGAAAAACTGATATTGAAAAACCGATATTGAAAAACCGATATTGAAAAACCTATATCGAAAAACTGATATTGAAAAACCGATATTGAAAAACTGATATCGAAAAACTGATATTGAGAAACTGATATTGCAAAACCGATATTGAAAAACCGATATTGAAAAACTTATATCGAAAAACTGATATTGCATAACCGATATTGAAACCGATGTTAGAACCGATATTGAAAAACCGATATTGAAAAACTGATATTGAAACCGATATTAGAACCGATATTGAAAAACCCATATTGAAAAACCTATATCGAAAAACTTATATCGAAAAACTGATATTGCAAAACCGATATTGAAACCGATATTAGAACCGATATTGAAAAACAAATATTGAAAAACTGATATCGAAAAACTGATATTGAGAAACTGATATTGCAAAACCGATATTGTTCTAAACCGACATTGAAAAACCGATATTGTAAAGCAAATATTGAAAAACTGATATTGAAAAACCGATATTGAAAAACCGATATTGAAAAACTTATATCGAAAAACTGATATTGAGAAACTGATATTGCAAAACCGATATTGTTCTAAACCGATATTGAAAAACCGATATTGTAAAGCAAATATTGAAAAACTGATATCGAAAAACTGATATTGAAAAACCGATATTGAAAAACCGATATTGAAAAACCGATATTGAAACCGATATTGAAAAACCTATATCGAAAAACTTATATCGAAAAACTGATATTGCAAAACCGATATTGAAACCGATATTAGAACCGATATTGAAAAACCGATATTGAAAAATCGATATTGAAAAACCGATATTGAATCCGATATTAGAACCGATATTCAAAAACCGATATTGGAGAACAAATATTGAAAAACTGATATTGAAAAAACCGATATTGAAAAACAAATATTGAAAAACCGATATTGAAAAACCGATATTGAAAAACTTATATCGAAAAACTGATATTGCAAAACCGATATTGAAACCGATGTTAGAACCGATATTGAAAAACCGATATTGAAAAACAAATATTGAAAAACAGATATCGAAAAACTGATATTGAAAAACCGATATTGAAAAACCGATATTGAAAAACCGATATTGAAAAACTTATATCGAAAAACCGATATTGAAAAACTGATATTGAAACCGATATTAGAACCGATATTGAAAAACCGATATTGAAAAACCTATATCGAAAAACTTATATCGAAAAACTGATATTGCAAAACCGATATTGAAACCGGTATTAGAACCGACATTGAAAAACCGATATTGAAAAATCGATATTGAAAAACCGATATTGAATCCGATATTAGAACCGATATTCAAAAACCGATATTGGAGAACAAATATTGAAAAACTGATATTGAAAAAACAGATATTGAAAAACAAATATTGAAAAACCGATATTGAAAAACCGATATTGAAAAACCGATATTGAAAAACTTATATCGAAAAACTGATATTGCAAAACCGATATTGAAACCGATGTTAGAACCGATATTGAAAAACCGATATTGAAAAACAAATATTGAAAAACTGATATCGAAAAACTGATATTGAGAAACTGATATTGCAAAACCAATATTGTTCTAAACCGATATTGAAAAACTGATATCGAAAAACTGATATTGAAAAACCGATATTGAAAAACCGATATTGAAAAACCGATATAGAAACCGATATTAGAACCGATATTGAAAAACCGATATTGAAAAACAAATATTGAAAAACTGATATCGAAAAACTGATATTGAAAAACCGATATTGAAAAACCGATATTGAATCCGATATTAGAACCGATATTCAAAAACCAATATTGGAGAACAAATATTGAAAAACTGATATTGAAAAACCGATATTGAAAAACCGATATTGAAAAACAAATATTGAAAAACTGATATCGAAAAACTGATATTGAGAAACTGATATTGCAAAACCGATATTGTTCTAAACTGATATTGAAAAACCGATATTGCAAAACCGATATTGAAACCGATATTAGAACCGATATTGAAAAACCGATATTGAAAAACCGATATTGAAAACAAATATTGAAAAACTGATATTGAAAAACCGATATTGAAAAACCGATATTGAAAAACCTATATCGAAAAACTGATATTGAAAAACCGATATTGAAAAACTGATATCGAAAAACTGATATTGAGAAACTGATATTGCAAAACCGATATTGAAAAACCGATATTGAAAAACTTATATCGAAAAACTGATATTGCATAACCGATATTGAAACCGATGTTAGAACCGATATTGAAAAACCGATATTGAAAAACTGATATTGAAACCGATATTAGAACCGATATTGAAAAACCCATATTGAAAAACCTATATCGAAAAACTTATATCGAAAAACTGATATTGCAAAACCGATATTGAAACCGATATTAGAACCGATATTGAAAAACAAATATTGAAAAACTGATATCGAAAAACTGATATTGAGAAACTGATATTGCAAAACCGATATTGTTCTAAACCGACATTGAAAAACCGATATTGTAAAGCAAATATTGAAAAACTGATATTGAAAAACCGATATTGAAAAACCGATATTGAAAAACTTATATCGAAAAACTGATATTGAGAAACTGATATTGCAAAACCGATATTGTTCTAAACTGATATTGAAAAACCGATATTGCAAAACCGATATTGAAACCGATATTAGAACCGATATTGAAAAACCGATATTGAAAAACCGATATTGAAAACAAATATTGAAAAACCGATATTGAAAAACCGATATTGAAAAACCGATATTGAAACCGATATTGAAAAACCTATATCGAAAAACTTATATCGAAAAACTGATATTGCAAAACCGATATTGAAACCGATATTAGAACCGATATTGAAAAACCGATATTGAAAAATCGATATTGAAAAACCGATATTGAATCCGATATTAGAACCGATATTCAAAAACCGATATTGGAGAACAAATATTGAAAAACTGATATTGAAAAAACCGATATTGAAAAACAAATATTGAAAAACCGATATTGAAAAACCGATATTGAAAAACTTATATCGAAAAACTGATATTGCAAAACCGATATTGAAACCGATGTTAGAACCGATATTGAAAAACCGATATTGAAAAACAAATATTGAAAAACAGATATCGAAAAACTGATATTGAAAAACCGATATTGAAAAACCGATATTGAAAAACCGATATTGAAAAACTTATATCGAAAAACTGATATTGAGAAACTGATATTGCAAAACCGATATTGTTCTAAACCGATATTGAAAAACCGATATTGTAAAGCAAATATTGAAAAACTGATATCGAAAAACTGATATTGAAAAACCGATATTGAAAAACCGATATTGAAAAACCGATATTGAAACCGATATTAGAACCGATATTGAAAAACCGATATTGAAAAACAAATATTGAAAAACTGATATCGAAAAACTGATATTGAAAAACCGATATTGAAAAACCGATATTGAATCCGATATTAGAACCGATATTCAAAAACCGATATTGGAGAACAAATATTGAAAAACTGATATTGAAAAACCGATATTGAAAAACCGATATTGAAATACCGATATTGAAACCGATATTAGAACCGATATTGAAAAACCGATATTGAAAAACTGATATTGAAACCGATATTAGAACCGATATTGAAAAACCGATATTGAAAAACCTATATCGAAAAACTTATATCGAAAAACTGATATTGCAAAACCGATATTGAAACCGGTATTAGAACCGACATTGAAAAACCGATATTGAAAAATCGATATTGAAAAACCGATATTGAATCCGATATTAGAACCGATATTCAAAAACCGATATTGTAGAACAAATATTGAAAAACTGATATTGAAAAAACAGATATTGAAAAACAAATATTGAAAAACCGATATTGAAAAACCGATATTGAAAAACCGATATTGAAAAACTTATATCGAAAAACTGATATTGCAAAACCGATATTGAAACCGATGTTAGAACCGATATTGAAAAACCGATATTGAAAAACAAATATTGAAAAACTGATATCGAAAAACTGATATTGAGAAACTGATATTGCAAAACCAATATTGTTCTAAACCGATATTGAAAAACCGATATTGTAAAGCAAATATTGAAAAACTGATATCGAAAAACTGATATTGAAAAACCGATATTGAAAAACCGATATTGAAAAACCGATATAGAAACCGATATTAGAACCGATATTGAAAAACCGATATTGAAAAACAAATATTGAAAAACTGATATCGAAAAACTGATATTGAAAAACCGATATTGAAAAACCGATATTGAATCCGATATTAGAACCGATATTCAAAAACCGATATTGGAGAACAAATATTGAAAAACTGATATTGAAAAACCGATATTGAAAAACCGATATTGAAAAACCGCTATTGAAACCGATATTAGAACCGATATTGAAAAACCGATATTGAAAAACTGATATTGAAACCGATATTAGAACCGATATTGAAAAACCGATATTGAAAAACCTATATCGAAAAACTTATATCGAAAAACTGATATTGCAAAACCGATATTGAAACCGATGTTAGAACCGATATTGAAAAACCGATATTGAAAAACCGATATTGAAAAACTTATATCGAAAAACTGATATTGAGAAACTGATATTGCAAAACCGATATTGTTCTAAACCGATATTGAAAAACCGATATTGTAAAGCAAATATTGAAAAACTGATATCGAAAAACTGATATTGAAAAACCGATATTGAAAAACCGATATTGAAAAACCGATATTGAAACCGATATTAGAACCGATATTGAAAAACCGATATTGAAAAACAAATATTGAAAAACTGATATCGAAAAACTGATATTGAAAAACCGATATTGAAAAACCGATATTGAATCCGATATTAGAACCGATATTCAAAAACCGATATTGGAGAACAAATATTGAAAAACTGATATTGAAAAACCGATATTGAAAAACCGATATTGAAATACCGATATTGAAACCGATATTAGAACCGATATTGAAAAACCGATATTGAAAAACTGATATTGAAACCGATATTAGAACCGATATTGAAAAACCGATATTGAAAAACCTATATCGAAAAACTTATATCGAAAAACTGATATTGCAAAACCGATATTGAAACCGGTATTAGAACCGACATTGAAAAACCGATATTGAAAAATCGATATTGAAAAACCGATATTGAATCCGATATTAGAACCGATATTCAAAAACCGATATTGGAGAACAAATATTGAAAAACTGATATTGAAAAAACAGATATTGAAAAACAAATATTGAAAAACCGATATTGAAAAACCGATATTGAAAAACCGATATTGAAAAACTTATATCGAAAAACTGATATTGCAAAACCGATATTGAAACCGATGTTAGAACCGATATTGAAAAACCGATATTGAAAAACAAATATTGAAAAACTGATATCGAAAAACTGATATTGAGAAACTGATATTGCAAAACCAATATTGTTCTAAACCGATATTGAAAAACCGATATTGTAAAGCAAATATTGAAAAACTGATATCGAAAAACTGATATTGAAAAACCGATATTGAAAAACCGATATTGAAAAACCGATATAGAAACCGATATTAGAACCGATATTGAAAAACCGATATTGAAAAACAAATATTGAAAAACTGATATCGAAAAACTGATATTGAAAAACCGATATTGAAAAACCGATATTGAATCCGATATTAGAACCGATATTCAAAAACCGATATTGGAGAACAAATATTGAAAAACTGATATTGAAAAACCGATATTGAAAAACCGATATTGAAAAACCGCTATTGAAACCGATATTAGAACCGATATTGAAAAACCGATATTAAAAAACTGATATTGAAACCGATATTAGAACCGATATTGAAAAACCGATATTGAAAAACCTATATCGAAAAACTTATATCGAAAAACTGATATTGCAAAACCGATATTGAAACCGATGTTAGAACCGATATTGAAAAACCGATATTGAAAAACAAATATTGAAAAACTGATATCGAAAAACTGATATTGAGAAACTGATATTGCAAAACCGATATTGTTCTAAACTGATATTGAAAAACCGATATTGCAAAACCGATATTGAAACCGATATTAGAACCGATATTGAAAAACCGATATTGAAAAACCGATATTGAAAACAAATATTGAAAAACTGATATTGAAAAACCGATATTGAAAAACCGATATTGAAAAACCTATATCGAAAAACTGATATTGAAAAACCGATATTGAAAACTGATATCGAAAAACTGATATTGAGAAACTGATATTGCAAAACCGATATTGAAAAACCGATATTGAAAAACTTATATCGAAAAACTGATATTGCAAAACCGATATTGAAACCGATGTTAGAACCGATATTGAAAAACCGATATTGAAAAACTGATATTGAAACCGATATTAGAACCGATATTGAAAAACCCATATTGAAAAACCTATATCGAAAAACTTATATCGAAAAACTGATAATGCAAAACCGATATTGAAACCGATATTAGAACCGATATTGAAAAACAAATATTGAAAAACTGATATCGAAAAACTGATATTGAGAAACTGATATTGCAAAACCGATATTGTTCTAAACCGACATTGAAAAACCGATATTGTAAAGCAAATATTGAAAAACTGATATTGAAAAACCGATATTGAAAAACCGATATTGAAAAACTTATATCGAAAAACTGATATTGAGAAACTGATATTGCAAAACCGATATTGTTCTAAACCGATATTGAAAAACCGATATTGTAAAGCAAATATTGAAAAACTGATATCGAAAAACTGATATTGAAAAACCGATATTGAAAAACCGATATTGAAAAACCGATATTGAAACCGATATTGAAAAACCTATATCGAAAAACTTATATCGAAAAACTGATATTGCAAAACCGATATTGAAACCGATATTAGAACCGATATTGAAAAACCGATATTGAAAAATCGATATTGAAAAACCGATATTGAATCCGATATTAGAACCGATATTCAAAAACCGATATTGGAGAACAAATATTGAAAAACTGATATTGAAAAAACCGATATTGAAAAACAAATATTGAAAAACCGATATTGAAAAACCGATATTGAAAAACTTATATCGAAAAACTGATACGGCAAAACCGATATTGAAACCGATGTTAGAACCGATATTGAAAAACCGATATTGAAAAACAAATATTGAAAAACAGATATCGAAAAACTGATATTGAGAAACTGATATTGCAAAACCGATATTGTTCTAAACCGATATTGAAAAACCGATAGTGTAAAGCAAATATTGAAAAACTGATATCGAAAAACTGATATTGAAAAACCGATATTGAAAAACCGATATTGAAAAACCGATATAGAAACCGATATTAGAACCGATATTGAAAAACCGATATTGAAAAACCGCTATTGAAACCGATATTAGAACCGATATTGAAAAACCGATATTGAAAAACTGATATTGAAACCGATATTAGAACCGATATTGAAAAACCGATATTGAAAAACCTATATCGAAAAACTTATATCGAAAAACTGATATTGCAAAACCGATATTGAAACCGATGTTAGAACCGATATTGAAAAACCGATATTGAAAAACCGATATTGAAAACAAATAATGAAAAACTGATATTGAAAAACCGATATTGAAAAACCGATATTGAAAAACCTATATCGAAAAACTGATATTGAAAAACCGATATTGAAAAACCGATATTGAAAAACCTATATCGAAAAACTTATATCGAAAAACTGATATTGCAAAACCGATATTGAAACCGGTATTAGAACCGATATTGAAAAACCGATATTGAAAAATCGATATTGAAAAACCGATATTGAATCCGATATTAGAACCGATATTCAAAAACCGATATTGGAGAACAAATATTGAAAAACTGATATTGAAAAAACAGATATTGAAAAACAAATATTGAAAAACCGATATTGAAAAACCGATATTGAAAAACCGATATTGAAAAACTTATATCGAAAAACTGATATTGCAAAACCGATATTGAAACCGATGTTAGAACCGATATTGAAAAACCGATATTGAAAAACAAATATTGAAAAACTGATATCGAAAAACTGATATTGAGAAACTGATATTGCAAAACCAATATTGTTCTAAACCGATATTGAAAAACCGATATTGTAAAGCAAATATTGAAAAACTGATATCGAAAAACTGATATTGAAAAACCGATATTGAAAAACCGATATTGAATCCGATATTAGAACCGATATTCAAAAACCGATATTGGAGAACAAATATTGAAAAACTGATATTGAAAAACCGATATTGAAAAACCGATATTGAAAAACCGCTATTGAAACCGATATTAGAACCGATATTGAAAAACCGATATTGAAAAACTGATATTGAAACCGATATTAGAACCGATATTGAAAAACCGATATTGAAAAACCTATATCGAAAAACTTATATCGAAAAACTGATATTGCAAAACCGATATTGAAACCGATGTTAGAACCGATATTGAAAAACCGATATTGAAAAACAAATATTGAAAAACTGATATCGAAAAACTGATATTGAGAAACTGATATTGCAAAACCGATATTGTTCTAAACTGATATTGAAAAACCGATATTGCAAAACCGATATTGAAAAACCGATATTGAAAAACCGATATTGAAAACAAATATTGAAAAACTGATATTGAAAAACCGATATTGAAAAACCGATATTGAAAAACCTATATCGAAAAACTGATATTGAAAAACCGATATTGAAAAACTGATATCGAAAAACTGATATTGAGAAACTGATATTGCAAAACCGATATTGAAAAACCGATATTGAAAAACTTATATCGAAAAACTGATATTGCAAAACCGATATTGAAACCGATGTTAGAACCGATATTGAAAAACCGATATTGAAAAACTGATATTGAAACCGATATTAGAACCGATATTGAAAAACCGATATTGAAAAACCTATATCGAAAAACTTATATCGAAAAACTGATATTGCAAAACCGATATTGAAACCGATATTAGAACCGATATTGAAAAACAAATATTGAAAAACTGATATCGAAAAACTGATATTGAGAAACTGATATTGCAAAACCGATATTGTTCTAAACCGACATTGAAAAACCGATATTGTAAAGCAAATATTGAAAAACTGATATTGAAAAACCGATATTGAAAAACCGATATTGAAAAACTTATATCGAAAAACTGATATTGAGAAACTGATATTGCAAAACCGATATTGTTCTAAACCGATATTGAAAAACCGATATTGTAAAGCAAATATTGAAAAACTGATATCGAAAAACTGATATTGAAAAACCGATATTGAAAAACCGATATTGAAAAACCGATATTGAAACCGATATTGAAAAACCTATATCGAAAAACTTATATCGAAAAACTGATATTGCAAAACCGATATTGAAACCGATATTAGAACCGATATTGAAAAACCGATATTGAAAAATCGATATTGAAAAACCGATATTGAATCCGATATTAGAACCGATATTCAAAAACCGATATTGGAGAACAAATATTGAAAAACTGATATTGAAAAAACCGATATTGAAAAACAAATATTGAAAAACCGATATTGAAAAACCAATATTGAAAAACTTATATCGAAAAACTGATATTGCAAAACCGATATTGAAACCGATGTTAGAACCGATATTGAAAAACCGATATTGAAAAACAAATATTGAAAAACAGATATCGAAAAACTGATATTGAGAAACTGATATTGCAAAACCGATATTGTTCTAAACCGATATTGAAAAACCGATAGTGTAAAGCAAATATTGAAAAACTGATATCGAAAAACTGATATTGAAAAACCGATATTGAAAAACCGATATTGAAAAACCGATATTGAAAAACCGATATAGAAACCGATATTAGAACCGATATTGAAAAACCGATATTGAAAAACAAATATTGAAAAACTGATATCGAAAAACTGATATTGAAAAACCGATATTGAAAAACCGATATTGAATCCGATATTAGAACCGATATTGAAAAACCGATAATGAATCCGATATTAGAACCGATATTCAAAAACCGATATTGGAGAACAAATATTCAAAAACCGATATTGAAAAACAAATATTGAAAAACTGATATTGAAAAACCGATATTGAATCCGATATTAGAACCGATATTCAAAAACCGATATTGGAGAACAAATATTGAAAAACTGATATTGAAAAACCGATATTGAAAAACCGATATTGAAAAACCGATATTGAAACCGATATTAGAACTGATATTGAAAAACAAATATTGAAAAACTGATATCGAAAAACTGATATCGAAAAACTGATATTGAAAAACCGATATTGAAAAACCGATATTGAAAAACCGATATTGAAAAACCGATATTGAAAAACCGATATTGAAACCGATATTAGAACCGATATTGAAAAACCGATATTGAAAAACTGATATTGAAACCGATATTAGAACCGATATTGAAAAACCGATATTGAAAAACCTATATCGAAAAACTTATATCGAAAAACTGATATTGCAAAACCGATATTGAAACCGGTATTAGAACCGATATTGAAAAACCGATATTGAAAAATCGATATTGAAAAACCGATATTGAATCCGATATTAGAACCGATATTCAAAAACCGATATTGGAGAACAAATATTGAAAAACTGATATTGAAAAAACAGATATTGAGAAACAAATATTGAAAACCCGATATTGAAAAACAAATATTGAAAAACTGATATCGAAAAACTGATATTGAGAAACTGATATTGCAAAACCAATATTGTTCTAAACCGATATTGAAAAACCGATATTGTAAAGCAAATATTGAAAAACTGATATCGAAAAACTGATATTGAAAAACCGATATTGAAAAACCGATATTGAAAAACCGATATAGAAACCGATATTAGAACCGATATTGAAAAACCGATATTGAAAAACAAATATTGAAAAACTGATATCGAAAAACTGATATTGAAAAACCGATATTGAAAAACCGATATTGAATCCGATATTAGAACCGATATTCAAAAACCGATATTGGAGAACAAATATTGAAAAACTGATATTGAAAAACCGATATTGAAAAACCGATATTGAAAAACCGCTATTGAACCCGATATTAGAACCGATATTGAAAAACCGATATTGAAAAACTGATATTGAAACCGATATTAGAACCGATATTGAAAAACCGATATTGAAAAACCTATATCGAAAAACTTATATCGAAAAACTGATATTGCAAAACCGATATTGAAACCGATGTTAGAACCGATATTGAAAAACCGATATTGAAAAACAAATATTGAAAAACTGATATCGAAAAACTGATATTGAGAAACTGATATTGCAAAACCGATATTGAATCCGATATTAGAACCGATATTCAAAAACCGATATTGGAGAACAAATATTGAAAAACTGATATTGAAAAACCGATATTGAAAAACCGATATTGAAACCGATATTAGAACTGATATTGAAAAACCGATATTGAAAAACAAATATTGAAAAACTGATATCGAAAAACTGATATTGAAAAACCGATATTGAAAAACCGATATTGAAAAACCGATATTGAAAAACCGATATTGAAACCGATATTAGAACCGATATTGAAAAACCGATATTGAAAAACTGATATTGAAACCGATATTAGAACCGATATTGAAAAACCGATATTGAAAAACCTATATCGAAAAACTTATATCGAAAAACTGATATTGCAAAACCGATATTGAAACCGGTATTAGAACCGATATTGAAAAACCGATATTGAAAAATCGATATTGAAAAACCGATATTGAATCCGATATTAGAACCGATATTCAAAAACCGATATTGGAGAACAAATATTGAAAAACTGATATTGAAAAAACAGATATTGAAAAACAAATATTGAAAACCCGATATTGAAAAACAAATATTGAAAAACTGATATCGAAAAACTGATATTGAGAAACTGATATTGCAAAACCGATATTGTTCTAAACCGATATTGAAAAACCGATAGTGTAAAGCAAATATTGAAAAACTGATATCGAAAAACTGATATTGAAAAACCGATATTGAAAAACCGATATTGAAAAACCGATATTGAAAAACCGATATAGAAACCGATATTAGAACCGATATTGAAAAACCGATATTGAAAAACAAATATTGAAAAACTGATATCGAAAAACTGATATTGAAAAACCGATATTGAAAAACCGATATTGAATCCGATATTAGAACCGATATTGAAAAACCGATAATGAATCCGATATTAGAACTGATATTGAAAAACCGATATTGAAAAACAAATATTGAAAAACTGATATCGAAAAACTGATATTGAAAAACCGATATTGAAAAACCGATATTGAAAAACCGATATTGAAAAACCGATATTGAAACCGATATTAGAACCGATATTGAAAAACCGATATTGAAAAACTGATATTGAAACCGATATTAGAACCGATATTGAAAAACCGATATTGAAAAACCTATATCGAAAAACTTATATCGAAAAACTGATATTGCAAAACCGATATTGAAACCGGTATTAGAACCGATATTGAAAAACCGATATTGAAAAATCGATATTGAAAAACCGATATTGAATCCGATATTAGAACCGATATTCAAAAACCGATATTGGAGAACAAATATTGAAAAACTGATATTGAAAAAACAGATATTGAAAAACAAATATTGAAAACCCGATATTGAAAAACAAATATTGAAAAACTGATATCGAAAAACTGATATTGAGAAACTGATATTGCAAAACCAATATTGTTCTAAACCGATATTGAAAAACCGATATTGTAAAGCAAATATTGAAAAACTGATATCGAAAAACTGATATTGAAAAACCGATATTGAAAAACCGATATTGAAAAACCGATATAGAAACCGATATTAGAACCGATATTGAAAAACCGATATTGAAAAACAAATATTGAAAAACTGATATCGAAAAACTGATATTGAAAAACCGATATTGAAAAACCGATATTGAATCCGATATTAGAACCGATATTCAAAAACCGATATTGGAGAACAAATATTGAAAAACTGATATTGAAAAACCGATATTGAAAAACCGATATTGAAAAACCGCTATTGAAACCGATATTAGAACCGATATTGAAAAACCGATATTGAAAAACTGATATTGAAACCGATATTAGAACCGATATTGAAAAACCGATATTGAAAAACCTATATCGAAAAACTTATATCGAAAAACTGATATTGCAAAACCGATATTGAAACCGATGTTAGAACCGATATTGAAAAACCGATATTGAAAAACAAATATTGAAAAACTGATATCGAAAAACTGATATTGAGAAACTGATATTGCAAAACCGATATTGTTCTAAACTGATATTGAAAAACCGATATTGCAAAACCGATATTGAAACCGATATTAGAACCGATATTGAAAAACCGATATTGAAAAACCGATATTGAAAACAAATATTGAAAAACTGATATTGAAAAACCGATATTGAAAAACCGATATTGAAAAACCTATATCGAAAAACTGATATTGAAAAACCGATATTGAAAAACTGATATCGAAAAACTGATATTGAGAAACTGACATTGCAAAACCGATATTGAAAAACCGATATTGAAAAACTTATATCGAAAAACTGATATTGCAAAACCGATATTGAAACCGATGTTAGAACCGATATTGAAAAACCGATATTGAAAAACAAATATTGAAAAACTGATATCGAAAAACTGATATTGAGAAACTGATATTGCAAAACCGATATTGTTCTAAACTGATATTGAAAAACCGATATTGCAAAACCGATATTGAAACCGATATTAGAACCGATATTGAAAAACCGATATTGAAAAACCGATATTGAAAACAAATATTGAAAAACTGATATTGAAAAACCGATATTGAAAAACCGATATTGAAAAACCTATATCGAAAAACTGATATTGAAAAACCGATATTGAAAAACTGATATCGAAAAACTGATATTGAGAAACTGACATTGCAAAACCGATATTGAAAAACCGATATTGAAAAACTTATATCGAAAAACTGATATTGCAAAACCGATATTGAAACCGATGTTAGAACCGATATTGAAAAACCGATATTGAAAAACAAATATTGAAAAACTGATATCGAAAAACTGATATTGAGAAACTGATATTGCAAAACCGATATTGTTCTAAACTGATATTGAAAAACCGATATTGCAAAACCGATATTGAAACCGATATTAGAACCGATATTGAAAAACCGATATTGAAAAACCGATATTGAAAACAAATATTGAAAAACTGATATTGAAAAACCGATATTGAAAAACAAATATTGAAAAACCGACATTGAAAAACCGATATGGAAAAACCGATATTGAAAAACTTATATCGAAAAACTGATATTGAGAAACTGATATTGCAAAACCGATATTGTTCTAAACCGATATTGAAAAACCGATATTGTAAAGCAAATATTGAAAAAACTGATATCGAAAAACTGATATCGAAAAACTGATATTGCAAAACCGATATTGAAACCGATGTTAGAACCGATATTGAAAAACCGATATTGAAAAACAAATATTGAAAAACAGATATCGAAAAACTGATATTGAGAAACTGATATTGCAAAACCGATATTGCTCTAAACCGATATTGAAAAACCGATATTGTAAAGCAAATATTGAAAAACTGATATCGAAAAACTGATATTGAAAAACCGATATTGAAAAACCGATATTGAAAAACCGATATAGAAACCGATATTAGAACCGATATTGAAAAACCGATATTGAAAAACAAATATTGAAAAACTGATATCGAAAAACTGATATTGAAAAACCGATATTGAAAAACCGATATTGAATCCGATATTAGAACCGATATTGAAAAACCGATATTGAATCCGATATTAGAACCGATATTCAAAAACCGATATTGGAGAACAAATATTCAAAAACCGATATTGAAAAACAAATATTGAAAAACTGATATTGAAAAAACCGATATTGAATCCGATATTAGAACCGATATTCAAAAACCGATATTGGAGAACAAATATTGAAAAACTGATATTGAAAAACCGATATTGAAAAACCGATATTGAAAAACCGATATTGAAACCGATATTAGAACTGATATTGAAAAACCGATATTGAAAAACAAATATTGAAAAACTGATATCGAAAAACTGATATTGAAAAACCGATATTGAAAAACCGATATTGAAAAACAAATATTGAAAAACCGATATTGAAAAACCGATATTGAAAAACCGATATTGAAAAACTTATATCGAAAAAACTGATATTGAGAAACTGATATTGCAAAACCGATATTGTTCTAAACCGATATTGAAAAAACGATATTGTAAAGCAAATATTGAAAAACTGATATCGAAAAACTGATATTGAAAAACCGATATTGAAAAACCGATATTGAAAAACCGATATAGAAACCGATATTAGAACCGATATTGAAAAACCGATATTGAAAAACAAATATTGAAAAACTGATATCGAAAAAACTGATATTGAAAAACCGATATTGAAAAACCGATATTGAATCCGATATTAGAACCGATATTCAAAAACCGATATTGGAGAACAAATATTGAAAAACTGATATTGAAAAACCGATATTGAAAAACCGATATTGAAAAACCGCTATTGAAACCGATATTAGAACCGATATTGAAAAACCGATATTGAAAAACTGATATTGAAACCGATATTAGAACCGATATTGAAAAACCGATATTGAAAAACCTATATCGAAAAACTTATATCGAAAAACTGATATTGCAAAACCGATATTGAAACCGATGTTAGAACCGATATTGAAAAACCGATATTGAAAAACAAATATTGAAAAACTGATATCGAAAAACTGATATTGAGAAACTGATATTGCAAAACCGATATTGTTCTAAAC
>NW_027485238.1:17500-46182 GCF_050908995.1 Andrena cerasifolii | reverse complement strand
TTCGCTTGTTCGCTGGTTCGTTGGTTCGTTGGTTCGTTGGTTCGTTGGTTCGTTGGTTCGTTGGTTCGTTGGTTCGTTGGTTCGTTGGTTCGTTGGTTCGTTGGTTCGTTGGTTCGTTGGTTCGTTGGTTCGTTGGTTCGTTGGTTCGTTGGTTCGTTGGTTCGTTGGTTCCTTGGTTCGTTGGTTCGTTGGTTCGTTGTTTCGTTGGTTCTTTGGTTCGTTGGTTCGTTGGTTCGTTGGTTCGTTGGTTCGTTGGTTCGTTGGTTCGTTGGTTCGTTGGTTCGTTGGTTCGTTGGTTCGTTTGTTTCTTTGTTTCTTTCTTTCTTTGTTCGTTTGTTCGTTTGTTCGTTAGTTCGTTGGTTCGTTGGTTCGTTGGTTCGTTGGATCGTTGGTTCGTTGTTTCGTTGGTTCGTTGGTTCGTTGGTTCGTTGGTTCGTTGGTTCGTTGGTTCGTTGGTTCGTTGGTTCGTTGGTTCGTTGGTTCGTTGGTTCGTTGGTTCGTTGGTTCGTTGGTTCGTTGGTTCGTTGGTTCGTTGGTTCGTTGGTTCGTTGGTTCGTTGGTTCGTTGGTTCGTTGGTTCGTTGGTTCGTTGGTTCGTTGGTTCGTTTGTTCGCTGGTTCGTTGGTTCGTTGGTTCGTTTGTTCGTTTGTTCGTTTGTTCGCTGGTTCGTTGGTTCGTTGGTTCGTTGGTTCGTTGGTTCGTTGGTTCGTTGGTTCGTTGGTTCGTTGGTTCGTTGGTTCGTTGGCTCGTTGTTTCGTTGGTTCGTTGGTTCGTTGGTTCGTTGGTTCGTTGGTTCGTTGGTTCGTTGGTTCGTTGGTTCGTTGGTTCGTTGGTTCGTTGGTTCGTTGGTTCGTTGGTTCGTTGGTTCGTTGGTTCGTTGGTTCGTTGGTTCGTTGGTTCGTTGGTTCGTTGGTTCGTTGGTTCGTTGGTTCGTGGGTTCGTTGGTTCGTTGGTTCGTTGGTTCGTTGGTTCGTTGGTTCGTTGGTTCGTTGGTTCGTTGGTTCGTTGGTTCGTTGGTTCGTTGGTTCGTTGGTTCGTTGGTTCGTTGGTTCGTTGGTTCGTTGGTTCGTTGGTTCGTTGATTCGTTGGTTCGTTGGTTCGTTGGTTCGTTGGTTCGTTGGTTCGTTGGTTCGTTGGTTCGTTGGTTCGTTGGTTCGTTGGTTCGTTGGTTCGTTGGTTCGTTGGTTCGTTGGTTCGTTGGTTCGTTGGTTCGTTTGTTTCTTTGTTTCTTTGTTTCTTTGTTCGTTTGTTCGGTTGTTCGTTTGTTCGTTGATTCGTTGGTTCGTTTGTTCGTTTGTTCGTTTCTTCGTTTGTTCGCTTGTTCGCTGGTTCGTTGGTTCGTTGGTTCGTTGGTTCGTTGGTTCGTTGGTTCGTTGGTTCGTTGGTTCGTTGGTTCGTTGGTTCGTTGGTTCGTTGGTTCGTTGGTTCGTTGGTTCGTTGGTTCGTTGGTTCGTTGGTTCGTTGGTTCGTTGGTTCGTTGGTTCCTTGGTTCGTTGGTTCGTTGGTTCGTTGTTTCGTTGGTTCTTTGGTTCGTTGGTTCGTTGGTTCGTTGGTTCGTTGGTTCGTTGGTTCGTTGGTTCGTTGGTTCGTTGGTTCGTTGGTTCGTTGGTTCGTTGGTTCGTTGATTCGTTGGATCGTTGGTTCGTTGGTTCGTTTGTTTCTTTGTTTCTTTGTTTCTTTCTTTCTTTGTTCGTTTGTTCGTTTGTTCGTTGGTTCGTTTGTTCGTTTGTTCGCTGGTTCGTTGGTTCGTTGGTTCGTTGGTTCGTTGGTTCGTTGGTTCGTTGTTTCGTTGGTTCGTTGGTTCGTTGGTTCGTTGGTTCGTTGGTTCGTTGGTTCGTTGGTTCGTTGTTTCGTTGGTTCGTTGGTGCGTTGGTTCGTTGGTTCGTTGGTTCGATGGTTCGTTGGTTCGTTGGTTCGTTGGTTCGTTGGTTCGTTGGTTCGTTGGTTCGTTGGTTCGTTGGTTCGTTGGTTCGTTGGTTCGTTGGTTCGTTGGTTCGTTGGTTCGTTGTTTCGTTGGTTCGTTGGTTCGTTGGTTCGTGGTTCGTTGGTTCGTTGGATCGTTGGTTCGTTGGTTCGTTGGTTCGTTGATTCGTTGGATCGTTGGTTCGTTGGTTCGTGTGTTTCTTTGTTTCTTTGTTTCTTTGTTTCTTTGTTTCTTTGTTTCTTTCTTTCTTTGTTCGTTTGTTCGTTTGTTCGTTGGTTCGTTTGTTCGTTTGTTCGCTGGTTCGTTGGTTCGTTGGTTCGTTGGTTCGTTGGTTCGTTGGTTCGTTGTTTCGTTGGTTCGTTGGTTCGTTGGTTCGTTGGTTCGTTGGTTCGTTGGTTCGTTGGTTCGTTGGTTCGTTGGTTCGTTGTTTCGTTGGTTCGTTGGTTCGTTGGTTCGTTGGTTCGTTGGTTCGTTGGTTCGTTGGTTCGTTGGTTCGTTGTTTCGTTGGTTCGTTGGTTCGTTGGTTCGTGGTTCGTTGGTTCGTTGGATCGTTGGTTCGTTGGTTCGTTGGTTCGTTGATTCGTTGGATCGTTGGTTCGTTGGTTCGTTTGTTTCTTTGTTTCTTTGTTTCTTTGTTTCTTTGTTTCTTTCTTTCTTTGTTCGTTTGTTCGTTTGTTCGTTGGTTCGTTTGTTCGTTTGTTCGCTGGTTCGTTGGTTCGTTGGTTCGTTGGTTCGTTGGTTCGTTGGTTCGTTGTTTCGTTGGTTCGTTGGTTCGTTGGTTCGTTGGTTCGTTGGTTCGTTGGTTCGTTGGTTCGTTGGTTCGTTGGTTCGTTGTTTCGTTGGTTCGTTGGTTCGTTGGTTCGTTGGTTCGTTGGTTCGTTGGTTCGTTGGTTCGTTGGTTCGTTGGTTCGTTGGTTCGTTGGTTCGTTGGTTCGTTGGTTCGTTGGTTCGTTGGTTCGTTGGTTCGTTGGTTCGTTGGTTCGTTGGTTCGTTGGTTCGTTGGTTCGTTGGTTCGTTGGTTCGTTGGTTCGTTGGTTCGTTTGTTTCTTTGTTTCTTTCTTTCTTTGTTCGTTTGTTCGTTTTTTCGTTGGTTCGTTGGTTCGTTGGTTCGTTGGTTCGTTGGTTCGTTCTTTCGTTGGTTCGTTGGTTCGTTGGTTCGTTGGTTCGTTGGTTCGTTGGTTCGTTGGTTCGTTGGTTCGTTGGTTCGTTGGTTCGTTGGTTCGTTGGTTCGTTGGTTCGTTGGTTCGTTGGTTCGTTGGTTCGTTGGTTCGTTGGTTCGTTGGTTCGTTGGTTCGTTGTTCGTTGGTTCGTTGGTTCGTTGGTTCGTTGGTTCGTTGGTTCGTTGGTTCGTTGGTTCGTTGGTTCGTTGGTTCGTTGGTTCGTTGGTTCGTTTGTTTCTTTGTTTCTTTCTTTCTTTGTTCGTTTGTTCGTTTGTTCGTTGGTTCGTTGGTTCGTTGGTTCGTTGGTTCGTTGGTTCGTTGGTTCGTTGGTTCGTTGGTTCGTTGGTTCGTTGGTTCGTTGGTTCGTTGGTTCGTTGGTTCGTTGGTTCGTTGGTTCGTTGGTTCGTTGGTTCGTTGGTTCGTTGGTTCGTTGGTTCGTTGGTTCGTTGGTTCGTTGGTTCGTTGGTTCGTTGGTTCGTTGGTTCGTTGGTTCGTTGGTTCGTTGGTTCGTTGGTTCGTTGGTTCGTTGGTTCGTTGGTTCGTTGGTTCGTTGGTTCGTTGGTTCGTTGGTTCGTTGGTTCGTTGGTTCGTTTGTTTCTTTGTTTCTTTGTTTCTTTGTTCGTTTGTTCGGTTGTTCGTTTGTTCGTTGATTCGTTGGTTCGTTTGTTCGTTTGTTCGTTTCTTCGTTTGTTCGCTTGTTCGCTGGTTCGTTGGTTCGTTGGTTCGTTGGTTCGTTGGTTCGTTGGTTCGTTGGTTCGTTGGTTCGTTGGTTCGTTGGTTCGTTGGTTCGTTGGTTCGTTGGTTCGTTGGTTCGTTGGTTCGTTGGTTCGTTGGTTCGTTGGTTCGTTGGTTCGTTGGTTCCTTGGTTCGTTGGTTCGTTGGTTCGTTGTTTCGTTGGTTCTTTGGTTCGTTGGTTCGTTGGTTCGTTGGTTCGTTGGTTCGTTGGTTCGTTGGTTCGTTGGTTCGTTGGTTCGTTGGTTCGTTGGTTCGTTGGTTCTTTGTTTGTTTTCTTTCTTTTTTCGTTGGTTCGTTGGTTCGTTGGTTCGTTGGTTCGTTGGTTCGTTGGTTCGTTTGTTTCTTTGTTTCTTTCTTTCTTTGTTCGTTTGTTCGTTGATTCGTTGGTTCGTTTGTTCGTTTGTTCGTTTGTTCGTTTGTTCGCTGGTTCGTTGGTTCGTTGGTTCGTTGGTTCGTTGGTTCGTTGGTTCGTTGGTTCGTTGGTTCGTTGGTTCGTTGGTTCGTTGGTTCGTTGGTTCGTTGGTTCGTTGGTTCGTTGGTTCGTTGTTTCGTTGGTTCGTTGGTTCGTTGGTTCGTTGGTTCGTTGGTTCGTTGGTTCGTTGGTTCGTTGGTTCGTTGGTTCGTTTGTTCGCTGGTTCGTTGGTTCGTTGGTTCGTTTGTTCGTTTGTTCGTTTGTTCGCTGGTTCGTTGGTTCGTTGGTTCGTTGGTTCGTTGGTTCGTTGGTTCGTTGGTTCGTTGGTTCGTTGGTTCGTTGGTTCGTTGGCTCGTTGTTTCGTTGGTTCGTTGGTTCGTTGGTTCGTTGGTTCGTTGGTTCGTTGGTTCGTTGGTTCGTTGGTTCGTTGGTTCGTTGGTTCGTTGGTTCGTTGGTTCGTTGGTTCGTTGGTTCGTTGGTTCGTTGGTTCGTTGGTTCGTTGGTTCGTTGGTTCGTTGGTTCGTTGGTTCGTTGGTTCGTTGGTTCGTTGGTTCGTTGGTTCGTTGGTTCGTTGGTTCGTTGGTTCGTTGGTTCGTTGGTTCGTTGGTTCGTTGGTTCGTTGGTTCGTTGGTTCGTTGGTTCGTTGGTTCGTTGGTTCGTTGGTTCGTTGGTTCGTTGGTTCGTTGGTTCGTTGGTTCGTTGGTTCGTTGGTTCGTTGGTTCGTTGGTTCGTTGGTTCGTTGGTTCGTTGGTTCGTTGGTTCGTTGGTTCGTTGGTTCGTTGGTTCGTTTGTTTCTTTGTTTCTTTGTTTCTTTGTTCGTTTGTTCGGTTGTTCGTTTGTTCGTTGATTCGTTGGTTCGTTTGTTCGTTTGTTCGTTTCTTCGTTTGTTCGCTTGTTCGCTGGTTCGTTGGTTCGTTGGTTCGTTGGTTCGTTGGTTCGTTGGTTCGTTGGTTCGTTGGTTCGTTGGTTCGTTGGTTCGTTGGTTCGTTGGTTCGTTGGTTCGTTGGTTCGTTGGTTCGTTGGTTCGTTGGTTCGTTGGTTCGTTGGTTCCTTGGTTCGTTGGTTCGTTGGTTCGTTGTTTCGTTGGTTCTTTGGTTCGTTGGTTCGTTGGTTCGTTGGTTCGTTGGTTCGTTGGTTCGTTGGTTCGTTGGTTCGTTGGTTCGTTGGTTCGTTGGTTCGTTGGTTCGTTGGTTCGTTGATTCGTTGGATCGTTGGTTCGTTGGTTCGTTTGTTTCTTTGTTTCTTTGTTTCTTTCTTTCTTTGTTCGTTTGTTCGTTTGTTCGTTGGTTCGTTTGTTCGTTTGTTCGCTGGTTCGTTGGTTCGTTGGTTCGTTGGTTCGTTGGTTCGTTGGTTCGTTGTTTCGTTGGTTCGTTGGTTCGTTGGTTCGTTGGTTCGTTGGTTCGTTGGTTCGTTGGTTCGTTGTTTCGTTGGTTCGTTGGTGCGTTGGTTCGTTGGTTCGTTGGTTCGATGGTTCGTTGGTTCGTTGGTTCGTTGGTTCGTTGGTTCGTTGGTTCGTTGGTTCGTTGGTTCGTTGGTTCGTTGGTTCGTTGGTTCGTTGGTTCGTTGGTTCGTTGGTTCGTTGGTTCGTTGTTTCGTTGGTTCGTTGGTTCGTTGGTTCGTTGGTTCGTTGGTTCGTTGGATCGTTGGTTCGTTGGTTCGTTGGTTCGTTGATTCGTTGGATCGTTGGTTCGTTGGTTCGTTTGTTTCTTTGTTTCTTTGTTTCTTTGTTTCTTTGTTTCTTTCTTTCTTTGTTCGTTTGTTCGTTTGTTCGTTGGTTCGTTTGTTCGTTTGTTCGCTGGTTCGTTGGTTCGTTGGTTCGTTGGTTCGTTGGTTCGTTGGTTCGTTGTTTCGTTGGTTCGTTGGTTCGTTGGTTCGTTGGTTCGTTGGTTCGTTGGTTCGTTGGTTCGTTGGTTCGTTGGTTCGTTGTTTCGTTGGTTCGTTGGTTCGTTGGTTCGTTGGTTCGTTGGTTCGTTGGTTCGTTGGTTCGTTGGTTCGTTGGTTCGTTGGTTCGTTGGTTCGTTGGTTCGTTGGTTCGTTGGTTCGTTGGTTCGTTGGTTCGTTGGTTCGTTGGTTCGTTGGTTCGTTGGTTCGTTGGTTCGTTGGTTCGTTGGTTCGTTGGTTCGTTTGTTTCTTTGTTTCTTTCTTTCTTTGTTCGTTTGTTCGTTTTTTCGTTGGTTCGTTGGTTCGTTGGTTCGTTGGTTCGTTGGTTCGTTCTTTCGTTGGTTCGTTGGTTCGTTGGTTCGTTGGTTCGTTGGTTCGTTGGTTCGTTGGTTCGTTGGTTCGTTGGTTCGTTGGTTCGTTGGTTCGTTGGTTCGTTGGTTCGTTGGTTCGTTGGTTCGTTGGTTCGTTGGTTCGTTGGTTCGTTGGTTCGTTGGTTCGTTGGTTCGTTGGGTCGTTGGTTCGTTGGTACGTTGGTTCGTTTGTTTCTTTGTTTCTTTCTTTCTTTGTTCGTTTCTTCGTTTCTTCGTTTGTTCGTTGGTTCGTTGCTTCGTTTGTTCGTTTGTTCGTTTGTTCGTTTGTTCGTTTGTTCGTTTGTTCGTTTGTTCGTTTGTTCGTTTGTTCGTTTGTTCGTTGGTTCGTTGGTTCGTTGGTTCGTTGGTTCGTTGGTTCGTTGGTTCGTTGGTTCGTTGGTTCGTTGGTTCGTTGGTTCGTTGGTTCGATGGTTCGTTGGTTCGTTGGTTCGTTGGTTCGTTGGTTCGTTGGTTCGTTGGTTCGTTGGTTCGTTTGTTCGTTGGTTCGCTTGTTCGTTGGTTCGTTGGTTCGTTGGTTCGTTGGTTCGTCGGTTCGTTGGTTCGTTGGTTCGTTGGTTCGTTTGTTCGTTGGTTCGTTGGTTCGTTGGTTCGTTGGTTCGTTGGTTCGTTGGTTCGTTGGTTCGTTGGTTCGTTTGTTTCTTTGTTTCTTTCTTTCTTTGTTCGTTTGTTCGTTTGTTCGTTTGTTCGTTGGTTCGTTGGTTCGTTGGTTCGTTTGTTCGTTTGTTCGTTTGTTCGTTTGTTCGTTTGTTCGTTTGTTCGTTTGTTCGTTTGTTCGCTGGTTCGTTGGTTCGTTGGTTCGTTGGTTCGTTGGTTCGTTGGTTCGTTGGTTCGTTGGTTCGTTGGTTCGTTGGTTCGTTGGTTCGTTGGTTCGTTGGTTCGTTGGTTCGTTGGTTCGTTGGTTCGTTGGTTCGTTGGTTCGTTGGTTCGTTGGTTCGTTGGTTCGTTGGTTCGTTGGTTCGTTGGTTCGTTGGTTCGTTGGTTCGTTGGTTCGTTGGTTCGTTGGTTCGTTGGTTCGTTGGTTCGTTGGTTCGTTGGTTCGTTGGTTCGTTGGTTCGTTGGTTCGTTGGTTCGTTGGTTCGTTGGTTCGTTGGTTCGTTGGTTCGTTGGTTCGTTGGTTCGTTGGTTCGTTGGTTCGTTGGTTCGTTGGTTCGTTGGTTCGTTGGTTCGTTGGTTCGTTGGTTCGTTGGTTCGTTGGTTCGTTGGTTCGTTGGTTCGTTGGTTCGTTGGTTCGTTGGTTCGTTGGTTCGTTGGTTCGTTGGTTCGTTGGTTCGTTGGTTCGTTGGTTCGTTGGTTCGTTGTTCGTTGGTTCGTTGGTTCGTTGGTTCGTTGGTTCGTTGGTTCGTTGGTTCGTTGGTTCGTTTGTTTCTTTGTTTCTGTCTTTCTTTGTTCGTTGTTTCGTTGGTTCGTTGGTTCGTTGGTTCGTTGGTTCGTTGGTTCGTTGGTTCGTTGGTTCGTTTGTTTCTTTGTTTCTTTCTTTCTTTGTTCGTTTGTTCGGTTGTTCGTTTGTTCGTTGATTCGTTGGTTCGTTTGTTCGTTTGTTCGTTTGTTCGTTTGTTCGTTTGTTCGCTGGTTCGTTGGTTCGTTGGTTCGTTGTTTCGTTGGTTCGTTGGTTCGTTGGTTCGTTGGTTCGTTGGTTCGTTGGTTCGTTGGTTCGTTGGTTCGTTGGTTCGTTGGTTCGTTGGTTCCTTGGTTCGTTGGTTCGTTGGTTCGTTTGTTTCTTTGTTTCTTTCTTTCTTTGTTCGTTTGTTCGTTTGTTCGTTTGTTCGTTGGTTCGTTGGTTCGTTTGTTCGTTTGTTCGTTTGTTCGTTTGTTCGTTTGTTCGTTTGTTCGTTTGTTCGTTTGTTCGTTTGTTCGTTTGTTCGTTTGTTCGTTTGTTCGTTTGTTCGTTTGTTCGTTTGTTCGCTGGTTCGTTGGTTCGTTGGTTCGTTGGTTCGTTGTTTCGTTGGTTCGTTGGTTCGTTGGTTCGCTTGTTCGTTGGTTCGTTGGTTCGTTGGTTCGTTGGTTCGTTGGTTCGTTGGTTCGTTGGTTCGTTGGTTCGTTTGTTCGTTGGTTCGCTTGTTCGTTGGTTCGCTGGTTCGTTGGTTCGTTGGTTCGTTGGTTCGTTGGTTCGTTGGTTCGTTGGTTCGTTGGTTCGTTGGTTCGTTGGTTCGTTGGTTCGTTGGTTCGTTGGTTCGTTGGTTCGTTGGTTCGTTGGTTCGTTGGTTCGTTGGTTCGTTGGTTCGTTGGTTCGTTGGTTCGTTGGTTCGTTGGTTCGTTGGTTCGTTGGTTCGTTGGTTCGTTGGTTCGTTGGTTCGTTGGTTCGTTGGTTCGTTGGTTCGTTGGTTCGTTGGTTCGTTGGTTCGTTTGTTTCTTTGTTTCTTTGTTTCTTTGTTCGTTTGTTCGTTTGTTCGCTGGTTCGTTGGTTCGTTGGTTCGTTTGTTCGTTTGTTCGTTTCTTCGTTTGTTCGTTTGATCGCTGGTTCGTTTGTTTCTTTGTTTCTTTGTTTCTTTCTTTCTTTGTTCGTTTGTTCGTTTGTTCGTTGGTTCGTTTGTTCGTTTGTTCGCTGGTTCGTTGGTTCGTTGGTTCGTTGGTTCGTTGGTTCGTTGGTTCGTTGGTTCGTTGGTTCGTTGGTTCGTTGGTTCGTTGGTTCGTTGGTTCGTTGGTTCGTTGGTTCGTTGGTTCGTTGGTTCCTTGGTTCGTTGGTTCCTTGGTTCGTTTGTTTCTTTGTTTCTTTCTTTCTTTGTTCGTTTGTTCGTTTGTTCGTTTGTTCGTTGGTTCGTTGCTTCGTTTGTTCGTTTGTTCGTTTGTTCGTTTGTTCGTTTGTTCGTTTGTTCGTTTGTTCGTGTGTTCGTTTGTTCGTTTGTTCGTTAGTTCGTTTGTTCGTTTGTTCGCTGGTTCGTTGGTTCGTTGGTTCGTTGGTTCGTTGTTTCGTTGGTTCGTTGGTTCGTTGGTTCGCTTGTTCGTTGGTTCGTTGGTTCGTTGGTTCGTCGGTTCGTTGGTTCGTTGGTTCGTTGGTTCGTTGGTTCGTTGGTTCGTTGGTTCGTTGGTTCGTTGGTTCGTTGGTTCGTTGGTTCGTTGGTTCGTTGGTTCGTTGGTTCGTTGGTTCGTTGGTTCGTTGGTTCGTTGGTTCGTTGGTTCGTTGGTTCGGTGGTTCGATGGTTCGTTGGTTCGATGGTTCGTTGGTTCGTTGGTTCGTTGGTTCGTTGGTTCGTTGGTTCGTTGGTTCGTTGGTTCGTTGGTTCGTTGTTTCGTTTGTTTCTTTGTTTCTTTCTTTCTTTGTTCGTTGTTTCGTTGGTTCGTTGGTTCGTTGGTTCGTTGGTTCGTTGGTTCGTTGGTTCGTTGGTTCGTTTGTTTCTTTGTTTCTTTCTTTCTTTGTTCGTTTGTTCGGTTGTTCGTTGGTTCGTTGGTTCGTTGGTTCGTTGGTTCGTTGGTTCGTTGGTTCGTTGGTTCGTTGGTTCGTTGGTTCGTTGGTTCGTTGGTTCGTTGGTTCGTTGGTTCGTTGGTTCGTTGGTTCGTTGGTTCGTTGGTTCGTTGGTTCGTTGGTTCGTTTGTTTCTTTGTTTCTTTCTTTCTTTGTTCGTTTGTTCGTTGGTTCGTTGGTTCGTTTGTTCGTTTGTTCGTTTGGTCGTTTGTTCGTTTGTTCGTTTGTTCGTTTGTTCGTTTGTTCGTTTGTTCGTTTGTTCGTTTGTTCGCTGGTTCGTTGGTTCGTTGGTTCGTTGGTTCGTTGGTTCGTTGGTTCGTTGGTTCGTTGGTTCGTTGGTTCGTTGGTTCGTTGGTTCGTTGGTTCGTTGGTTCGTTGGTTCGTTGGTTCGTTGGTTCGTTGTTTCGTTGGTTCGTTGGTTCGTTGGTTCGTTGGTTCGTTGGTTCGTTGGTTCGTTGGTTCGTTGGTTCGTTGGTTCGTTGGTTCGTTGGTTCGTTTGTTCGCTGGTTCGTTGGTTCGTTGGTTCGTTTTTTCGTTTGTTCGTTTGTTCGCTGGTTCGTTGGTTCGTTGGTTCGTTGGTTCGTTGGTTCGTTGGTTCGTTGGTTCGTTGGTTCGTTGGTTCGTTGGTTCGTTGGTTCGTTGGCTCGTTGTTTCGTTGGTTCGTTGGTTCGTTGGTTCGTTGGTTCGTTGGTTCGTTGGTTCGTTGGTTCGTTGGTTCGTTGGTTCGTTGGTTCGTTGGTTCGTTGGTTCGTTGGTTCGTTGGTTCGTTGGTTCGTTGGTTCGTTGGTTCGTTGGTTCGTTGGTTCGTTGGTTCGTTGGTTCGTTGGTTCGTTGGTTCGTTGGGTTCGTTGGTTCGTTGGTTCGTTGGTTCGTTGGTTCGTTGGTTCGTTGGTTCGTTGGTTCGTTGGTTCGTTGGTTCGTTGGTTCGTTGGTTCGTTGGTTCGTTGGTTCGTTGGTTCGTTGGTTCGTTGGTTCGTTGGTTCGTTGGTTCGTTGGTTCGTTTGTTTCTTTGTTTCTTTGTTTCTTTGTTCGTTTGTTCGGTTGTTCGTTTGTTCGTTGATTCGTTGGTTCGTTTGTTCGTTTGTTCGTTTGTTCGTTTGTTCGTTTGTTCGCTGGTTCGTTTGTTTCTTTGTTTCTTTGTTTCTTTCTTTCTTTGTTCGTTTGTTCGTTTGTTCGTTGGTTCGTTTGTTCGTTTGTTCGCTGGTTCGTTGGTTCGTTGGTTCGTTGGTTCGTTGGTTCGTTGGTTCGTTGTTTCGTTGGTTCGTTGGTTCGTTGGTTCGTTGGTTCGTTGGTTCGTTGGTTCGTTGGTTCGTTGTTTCGTTGGTTCGTTGGTGCGTTGGTTCGTTGGTTCGTTGGTTCGTTGGTTCGTTGGTTCGTTGGTTCGTTGGTTCGTTGGTTCGTTGGTTCGTTGGTTCGTTGGTTCGTTGGTTCGTTGGTTCGTTGGTTCGTTGGTTCGTTGGTTCGTTGGTTCGTTGGTTCGTTGGTTCGTTGTTTCGTTGGTTCTTTGGTTCGTTGGTTCGTTGGTTCGTTGGTTCGTTGGTTCGTTGGTTCGTTGGTTCGTTGGTTCGTTGGTTCGTTGATTCGTTGGATCGTTGGTTCGTTGGTTCGTTTGTTTCTTTTTTTCTTTGTTTCTTTGTTTCTTTGTTTCTTTCTTTCTTTGTTCGTTTGTTCGTTTGTTCGTTGGTTCGTTTGTTCGTTTGTTCGCTGGTTCGTTGGTTCGTTGGTTCGTTGGTTCGTTGGTTCGTTGGTTCGTTGGTTCGTTGGTTCGTTGGTTCGTTGGTTCGTTGGTTCGTTGGTTCGTTGGTTCGTTGGTTCGTTGGTTCGTTGGTTCGTTGGTTCGTTGGTTCGTTGGTTCGTTGGTTCGTTGGTTCGTTGGTTCGTTGGTTCGTTGGTTCGTTGGTTCGTTGGTTCGTTGGTTCGTTGGTTCGTTGGTTCGTTGGTTCGTTGGTTCGTTGGTTCGTTGGTTCTTTGTTTCTTTGTTCGTTTGTTCGTTTGTTCGTTGGTTCGTTGGTTCGTTGGTTCGTTGGTTCGTTGGTTCGTTCTTTCGTTGGTTCGTTGGTTCGTTGGTTCGTTGGTTCGTTGGTTCGTTGGTTCGTTGGTTCGTTGGTTCGTTGGTTCGTTGGTTCGTTGGTTCGTTGGTTCGTTGGTTCGTTGGTTCGTTGGTTCGTTGGTTCGTTGGTTCGTTGGTTCGTTGGTTCGTTGGTTCGTTGGTTCGTTGGTTCGTTGGTTCGTTGGGTCGTTGGTTCGTTGGTACGTTGGTTCGTTTGTTTCTTTGTGTCTTTCTTTCTTTGTTCGTTTGTTCGTTTCTTCGTTTGTTCGTTGGTTCGTTGGTTCGTTTGTTCGTTGGTTCGCTTGTTCGTTGGTTCGTTGGTTCGTTGGTTCGTTGGTTCGTCGGTTCGTTGGTTCGTTGGTTCGTTGGTTCGTTTGTTCGTTGGTTCGTTGGTTCGTTGGTTCGTTGGTTCGTTGGTTCGTTGGTTCGTTGGTTCGTTGGTTCGTTTGTTTCTTTGTTTCTTTCTTTCTTTTTTCGTTTGTTCGTTTGTTCGTTTGTTCGTTGGTTCGTTGGTTCGTTGGTTCGTTTGTTCGTTTGTTCGTTTGTTCGTTTGTTCGTTTGTTCGTTTGTTCGTTTGTTCGCTGGTTCGTTGGTTCTTTGGTTCGTTGGTTCGTTGGTTCGTTGGTTCGTTGGTTCGTTGGTTCGCTTGTTCGTTGGTTCGTTGGTTCGTTGGTTCGTTGGTTCGTTGGTTCGTTGGTTCGTTGGTTCGTTGGTTCGTTGGTTCGTTGGTTCGTTGGTTCGTTGGTTCGTTGGTTCGTTGGTTCGTTTGTTTCTTTGTTTCTGTCTTTCTTTGTTCGTTGTTTCGTTGGTTCGTTGGTTCGTTGGTTCGTTGGTTCGTTTGTTTCTTTGTTTCTTTCTTTCTTTGTTCGTTTGTTCGGTTGTTCGTTTGTTCGTTGATTCGTTGGTTCGTTTGTTCGTTTGTTCGTTTGTTCGTTTGTTCGCTGGTTCGTTTGTTTCTTTGTTTCTTTCTTTCTTTGTTCGTTTGTTCGTTTTTTCGTTGGTTCGTTGGTTCGTTGGTTCGTTGGTTCGTTGGTTCGTTGGTTCGTTGGTTCGTTGGTTCGTTGGTTCGTTGGTTCGTTGGTTCGTTGGTTCGTTGGTTCGTTGGTTCGTTGGTTCGTTGGTTCGTTGGTTCGTTGGTTCGTTGGTTCGTTGGTTCGTTGGTTCGTTGGTTCGTTGGTTCGTTGGTTCGTTGGTTCGTTGGTTCGTTGGTTCGTTGGTTCGTTGGTTCGTTGGTTCGTTGGGTCGTTGGTTCGTTGGTACGTTGGTTCGTTTGTTTCTTTGTTTCTTTCTTTCTTTGTTCGTTTGTTCGTTTCTTCGTTTGTTCGTTGGTTCGTTGGTTCGTTTGTTCGTTGGTTCGCTTGTTCGTTGGTTCGTTGGTTCGTTGGTTCGTTGGTTCGTCGGTTCGTTGGTTCGTTGGTTCGTTGGTTCGTTTGTTCGTTGGTTCGTTGGTTCGTTGGTTCGTTGGTTCGTTGGTTCGTTGGTTCGTTGGTTCGTTGGTTCGTTGGTTCGTTTGTTTCATTGTTTCTTTCTTTCTTTGTTCGTTTGTTCGTTTGTTCGTTTGTTCGTTGGTTCGTTGGTTCGTTGGTTCGTTTGTTCGTTTGTTCGTTTGTTCGTTTGTTCGTTTGTTCGTTTGTTCGTTTGTTCGCTGGTTCGTTGGTTCTTTGGTTCGTTGGTTCGTTGGTTCGTTGGTTCGTTGGTTCGTTGGTTCGCTTGTTCGTTGGTTCGTTGGTTCGTTGGTTCGTCGGTTCGTTGGTTCGTTGGTTCGTTGGTTCGTTTGTTCGTTGGTTCGTTGGTTCGTTGGTTCGTTGGTTCGTTGGTTCGTTGGTTCGTTGGTTCGTTGGTTCGTTGGTTCGTTGGTTCGTTGGTTCGTTGGTTCGTTGGTTCGTTGGTTCGTTGGTTCGTTGGTTCGTTGGTTCGTTGGTTCGTTGGTTCGTTTGTTTCTTTGTTTCTGTCTTTCTTTGTTCGTTGTTTCGTTGGTTCGTTGGTTCGTTGGTTCGTTGGTTCGTTGGTTCGTTGGTTCGTTGGTTCGTTTGTTTCTTTGTTTCTTTCTTTCTTTGTTCGTTTGTTCGGTTGTTCGTTTGTTCGTTGATTCGTTGGTTCGTTTGTTCGTTTGTTCGTATGTTCGTTTGTTCGTTTGTTCGCTGGTTCGTTGGTTCGTTGGTTCGTTGTTTCGTTGGTTCGTTGGTTCGTTGGTTCGTTGGTTCGTTGGTTCGTTGGTTCGTTGGTTCGTTGGTTCGTTGGTTCGTTGGTTCGTTGGTTCGTTGGTTCGTTGGTTCGTTGGTTCGTTGGTTCGTTGGTTCCTTGGTTCGTTGGTTCGTTGGTTCGTTTGTTTCTTTGTTTCTTTCTTTCTTTGTTCGTTTGTTCGTTTGTTCGTTTGTTCGTTTGTTCGTTTGTTCGTTTGTTCGTTTGTTCGTTTGTTCGTTTGTTCGTTTGTTCGCTGGTTCGTTGGTTCGTTGGTTCGTTGGTTCGTTGTTTCGTTGGTTCGTTGGTTCGTTGGTTCGCTTGTTCGTTGGTTCGTTGGTTCGTTGGTTCGTCGGTTCGTTGGTTCGTTGGTTCGTTTGTTCGTTGGTTCGTTGGTTCGTTGGTTCGTTGGTTCGTTGGTTCGTTGGTTCGTTGGTTCGTTGGTTCGTTGGTTCGTTGGTTCGTTGGTTCGTTGGTTCGTTGGTTCGTTGGTTCGTTGGTTCGTTGGTTCGTTGGTTCGTTGGTTCGTTGGTTCGTTGGTTCGTTGGTTCGATGGTTCGTTGGTTCGTTGGTTCGTTGGTTCGTTGGTTCGTTGGTTCGTTGGTTCGTTGGTTCGTTGGTTCGTTGGTTCGTTGGTTCGTTTGTTTCTTTGTTTCTTTCTTTCTTTGTTCGTTGGTTCGTTGGTTCGTTGGTTCGTTGGTTCGTTGGTTCGTTTGTTTCTTTGTTTCTTTCTTTCCTTGTTCGTTTGTTCGGTTGTTCGTTGGTTCGTTGGTTCGTTGGTTCGTTGGTTCGTTGGTTCGTTGGTTCGTTGGTTCGTTGGTTCGTTGGTTCGTTGGTTCGTTGGTTCGTTGGTTCGTTGGTTCGTTGGTTCGTTGGTTCGTTGGTTCGTTGGTTCGTTGGTTCGTTGGTTCGTTGGTTCGTTTGTTTCTTTGTTTCTTTCTTTCTTTGTTCGTTTGTTCGTTTGTTCGTTTGTTCGTTGGTTCGTTGGTTCGTTTGTTCGTTTGTTCGTTTGGTCGTTTGTTCGTTTGTTCGTTTGTTCGTTTGTTCGTTTGTTCGTTTGTTCGTTTGTTCGTTTGTTCGTTTGTTCGCTGGTTCGTTGGTTCGTTGGTTCGTTGGTTCGTTGGTTCGTTGGTTCGTTGGTTCGTTGGTTCGTTTGTTCGTTGGTTCGTTGGTTCGTTGGTTCGTTGGTTCGTTGTTTCGTTGGTTCGTTGGTTCGTTGGTTCGTTGGTTCGTTGGTTCGTTGGTTCGTTGGTTCGTTGGTTCGTTGGTTCGTTGTTTCGTTGGTTCGTTTGTTCGTTGGTTCGTTGGTTCGTTGGTTCGTTGGTTCGTTGGTTCGTTGGTTCGTTGGTTCGTTGGTTCGTTGGTTCGTTGGTTCGTTGGTTCGTTGGTTCGTTGGTTCGTTGGTTCGTTGGTTCGTTGGTTCGTTGGTTCGTTGGTTCGTTGGTTCGTTTGTTTCTTTGTTTCTTTCTTTCTTTGTTCGTTTGTTCGTTTTTTCGTTGGTTCGTTGGTTCGTTGGTTCGTTGGTTCGTTGGTTCGTTGGTTCGTTGGTTCGTTGGTTCGTTTGTTTCTTTGTTTCTTTCTTTCTTTGTTCGTTTGTTCGGTTGTTCGTTGGTTCGTTGGTTCGTTGGTTCGTTGGTTCGTTGGTTCGTTGGTTCGTTTGTTTCTTTGTTTCTGTCTTTCTTTGTTCGTTGTTTCGTTGGTTCGTTGGTTCGTTGGTTCGTTGGTTCGTTGGTTCGTTTGTTTCTTTGTTTCTTTCTTTCTTTGTTCGTTTGTTCGGTTGTTCGTTTGTTCGTTGATTCGTTGGTTCGTTTGTTCGTTTGTTCGTTTGTTCGTTTGTTCGTTTGTTCGCTGGTTCGTTTGTTTCTTTGTTTCTTTCTTTCTTTGTTCGTTTGTTCGTTTTTTCGTTGGTTCGTTGGTTCGTTGGTTCGTTGGTTCGTTGGTTCGTTGGTTCGTTCTTTCGTTGGTTCGTTGGTTCGTTGGTTCGTTGGTTCGTTGGTTCGTTGGTTCGTTGGTTCGTTGGTTCGTTGGTTCGTTGGTTCGTTGGTTCGTTGGTTCGTTGGTTCGTTGGTTCGTTGGTTCGTTGGTTCGTTGGTTCGTTGGTTCGTTGGTTCGTTGGTTCGTTGGGTCGTTGGTTCGTTGGTACGTTGGTTCGTTTGTTTCTTTGTTTCTTTCTTTCTTTGTTCGTTTGTTCGTTTCTTCGTTTGTTCGTTGGTTCGTTGGTTCGTTTGTTCGTTGGTTCGCTTGTTCGTTGGTTCGTTGGTTCGTTGGTTCGTTGGTTCGTCGGTTCGTTGGTTCGTTGGTTCGTTGGTTCGTTTGTTCGTTGGTTCGTTGGTTCGTTGGTTCGTTGGTTCGTTGGTTCGTTGGTTCGTTGGTTCGTTGGTTCGTTTGTTTCTTTGTTTCTTTCTTTCTTTGTTCGTTTGTTCGTTTGTTCGTTTGTTCGTTGGTTCGTTGGTTCGTTGGTTCGTTTGTTCGTTTGTTCGTTTGTTCGTTTGTTCGTTTGTTCGTTTGTTCGTTTGTTCGCTGGTTCGTTGGTTCTTTGGTTCGTTGGTTCGTTGGTTCGTTGGTTCGTTGGTTCGTTGGTTCGCTTGTTCGTTGGTTCGTTGGTTCGTTGGTTCGTCGGTTCGTTGGTTCGTTGGTTCGTTGGTTCGTTTGTTCGTTGGTTCGTTGGTTCGTTGGTTCGTTGGTTCGTTGGTTCGTTGGTTCGTTGGTTCGTTGGTTCGTTGGTTCGTTGGTTCGTTGGTTCGTTGGTTCGTTGGTTCGTTGGTTCGTTGGTTCGTTGGTTCGTTGGTTCGTTTGTTTCTTTGTTTCTGTCTTTCTTTGTTCGTTGTTTCGTTGGTTCGTTGGTTCGTTGGTTCGTTGGTTCGTTTGTTTCTTTGTTTCTTTCTTTCTTTGTTCGTTTGTTCGGTTGTTCGTTTGTTCGTTGATTCGTTGGTTCGTTTGTTCGTTTGTTCGTATGTTCGTTTGTTCGTTTGTTCGCTGGTTCGTTGGTTCGTTGGTTCGTTGTTTCGTTGGTTCGTTGGTTCGTTTGTTTCTTTGTTTCTTTCTTTCTTTGTTCGTTGGTTCGTTGGTTCGTTGGTTCGTTGGTTCGCTTGTTCGTTGGTTCGTTGGTTCGTTGGTTCGTCGGTTCGTTGGTTCGTTGGTTCGTTGGTTCGTTTGTTCGTTGGTTCGTTGGTTCGTTGGTTCGTTGGTTCGTTGGTTCGTTGGTTCGTTGGTTCGTTGGTTCGTTGGTTCGTTGGTTCGTTGGTTCGTTGGTTCGTTGGTTCGTTGGTTCGTTGGTTCGTTGGTTCGTTGGTTCGTTGGTTCGTTGGTTCGTTGGTTCGTTGGTTCGTTGGTTCGTTGGTTCGTTGGTTCGTTGGTTCGTTGGTTCGTTGGTTCGTTGGTTCGTTGGTTCGTTGGTTCGTTGGTTCGTTGGTTCGTTGGTTCGTTTGTTTCTTTGTTTCTGTCTTTCTTTGTTCGTTGTTTCGTTGGTTCGTTGGTTCGTTGGTTCGTTGGTTCGTTGGTTCGTTGGTTCGTTGGTTCGTTTGTTTCTTTGTTTCTTTCTTTCTTTGTTCGTTTGTTCGGTTGTTCGTTTGTTCGTTGATTCGTTGGTTCGTTTGTTCGTTTGTTCGTTTGTTCGTTTGTTCGTTTGTTCGCTGGTTCGTTTGTTTCTTTGTTTCTTTCTTTCTTTGTTCGTTTGTTCGTTGGTTCGTTGTTTCGTTGGTTCGTTGGTTCGTTGGTTCGCTTGTTCGTTGGTTCGTTGGTTCGTTGGTTCGTCGGTTCGTTGGTTCGTTGGTTCGATGGTTCGTTGGTTCGTTGGTGCGTTGGTTCGTTGGTTCGTTGGTTCGTTGGTTCGTTGGTTCGTTTGTTTCTTTGTTTCTTTCTTTCTTTGTTCGTTGGTTCGTTGGTTCGTTGGTTCGTTGGTTCGTTTGTTTCTTTGTTTCTTTCTTTCTTTGTTCGTTTGTTCGGTTGTTCGTTGGTTCGTTGGTTCGTTGGTTCGTTGGTTCGTTGGTTCGTTGGTTCGTTGGTTCGTTGGTTCGTTGGTTCGTTGGTTCGTTGGTTCGTTGGTTCGTTGGTTCGTTGGTTCCTTGGTTCGTTGGTTCGTTGGTTCGTTGGTTCGTTGGTTCGTTTGTTTCTTTGTTTCTTTCTTTCTTTGTTCGTTTGTTCGTTTGTTCGTTTGTTCGTTGGTTCGTTGGTTCGTTTGTTCGTTTGTTCGTTTGGTCGTTTGTTCGTTTGTTCGTTTGTTCGTTTGTTCGTTTGTTCGTTTGTTCGTTTGTTCGTTTGTTCGTTTGTTCGCTGGTTCGTTGGTTCGTTGGTTCGTTGGTTCGTTGGTTCGTTGGTTCGTTGGTTCGTTTGTTCGTTGGTTCGTTGGTTCGTTGGTTCGTTGGTTCGTTGGTTCGTTGGTTCGTTGGTTCGTTGGTTCGTTGGTTCGTTGGTTCGTTGGTTCGTTGGTTCGTTGGTTCGTTGGTTCGTTGGTTCGTTGGTTCGTTGGTTCGTTGGTTCGTTGGTTCGTTGGTTCGTTGGTTCGTTGGTTCGTTGGTTCGTTGGTTCGTTGGTTCGTTGGTTCGTTGGGTCGTTGGTTCGTTGGTACGTTGGTTCGTTTGTTTCTTTGTTTCTTTCTTTCTTTGTTCGTTTGTTCGTTTCTTCGTTTGTTCGTTGGTTCGTTGCTTCGTTTGTTCGTTTGTTCGTTTGTTCGTTTGTTCGTTTGTTCGTTTGTTCGTTTGTTCGTTTGTTCGTTTGTTCGTTTGTTCGTTTGTTCGCTGGTTCGTTGGTTGGTTGGTTCGTTGGTTCGTTGGTTCCTTGGTTCTTCGGTTCGTTGGTTCGTTGGTTCGTTGGTTCGTTGGTTCGTTGGTTCGTTGGTTCGTTGGTTCGTTGGTTCGTTGGTTCGTTGGTTCGTTTGTTCCTTGGTTCGCTTGTTCGTTGGTTCGTTGGTTCGTTGGTTCGTTGGTTCGTCGGTTCGTTGGTTCGTTGGTTCGTTGGTTCGTTTGTTCGTTGGTTCGTTGGTTCGTTGGTTCGTTGGTTCGTTGGTTCGTTGGTTCGTTGGTTCGTTGGTTCGTTGGTTCGTTTGTTTCTTTGTTTCTTTCTTTCTTTGTTCGTTTGTTCGTTTGTTCGTTTGTTCGTTGGTTCGTTGGTTCGTTGGTTCGTTTGTTCGTTTGTTCGTTTGTTCGTTTGTTCGTTTGTTCGTTTGTTCGTTTGTTCGCTGGTTCGTTGGTTCGTTGGTTCGTTGGTTCGTTGGTTCGTTGGTTCGTTTGTTCGTTGGTTCGCTTGTTCGTTGGTTCGTTGGTTCGTTGGTTCGTTGGTTCGTTGGTTCGTTGGTTCGTTGGTTCGTTGGTTCGTTGGTTCGTTGGTTCGTTGGTTCGTTGGTTCGTTGGTTCGTTGGTTCGTTGGTTCGTTGGTTCGTTGGTTCGTTGGTTCGTTTGTTCGTTGGTTCGTTGGTTCGTTGGTTCGTTGGTTCGTTGGTTCGTTGGTTCGTTGGTTCGTTGGTTCGTTGGTTCGTTGGTTCGTTGGTTCGTTGGTTCGTTGGTTCGTTGGTTCGTTGGTTCGTTTGTTTCTTTGTTTCTGTCTTTCTTTGTTCGTTGTTTCGTTGGTTCGTTGGTTCGTTGGTTCGTTGGTTCGTTGGTTCGTTGGTTCGTTTGTTTCTTTGTTTCTTTCTTTCTTTGTTCGTTTGTTCGGTTGTTCGTTTGTTCGTTGATTCGTTGGTTCGTTTGTTCGTTTGTTCGTTTGTTCGTTTGTTCGTTTGTTCGTTTGTTCGCTGGTTCGTTGGTTCGTTGGTTCGTTGTTTCGTTGGTTCGTTGGTTCGTTGGTTCGTTGGTTCGTTGGTTCGTTGGTTCGTTGGTTCGTTGGTTCGTTGGTTCGTTGGTTCGTTGGTTCGTTGGTTCGTTGGTTCGTTGGTTCGTTGGTTCGTTGGTTCGTTGGTTCGTTGGTTCGTTGGTTCGTTGGTTCCTTGGTTCGTTGGTTCGTTGGTTCGTTTGTTTCTTTGTTTCTTTCTTTCTTTGTTCGTTTGTTCGTTTGTTCGTTTGTTCGTTGGTTCGTTGGTTCGTTTGTTCGTTTGTTCGTTTGTTCGTTTGTTCGTTTGTTCGTTTGTTCGTTTGTTCGTTTGTTCGTTTGTTCGTTTGTTCGTTTGTTCGCTGGTTCGTTGGTTCGTTGGTTCGTTGGTTCGTTGTTTCGTTGGTTCGTTGGTTCGTTGTTTCGCTTGTTCGTTGGTTCGTTGGTTCGTTGGTTCGTCGGTTCGTTGGTTCGTTGGTTCGTTGGTTCGTTGGTTCGTTGGTTCGTTGGTTCGTTGGTTCGTTGGTTCGTTGGTTCGTTGGTTCGTTTGTTCGTTGGTTCGCTTGTTCGTTGGTTCGTTGGTTCGTTGGTTCGTTGGTTCGTCGGTTCGTTGGTTCGTTGGTTCGTTGGTTCGTTGGTTCGTTGGTTCGTTGGTTCGTTTGTTCGTTGGTTCGTTGGTTCGTTGGTTCGTTGGTTCGTTGGTTCGTTGGTTCGTTGGTTCGTTGGTTCGTTGGTTCGTTGGTTCGTTGGTTCGTTTGTTTCTTTGTTTCTGTCTTTCTTTGTTCGTTGTTTCGTTGGTGCGTTGGTTCGTTGGTTCGTTGGTTCGTTGGTTCGTTGGTTCGTTGGTTCGTTTGTTTCTTTGTTTCTTTCTTTCTTTGTTCGTTTGTTCGGTTGTTCGTTTGTTCGTTGATTCGTTGGTTCGTTTGTTCGTTTGTTCGTTTGTTCGTTTGTTCGTTTGTTCGCTGGTTCGTTGGTTCGTTGGTTCGTTGTTTCGTTGGTTCGTTGGTTCGTTGGTTCGTTGGTTCGTTGGTTCGTTGGTTCGTTGGTTCGTTGGTTCGTTGGTTCGTTGGTTCGTTGGTTCGTTGGTTCGTTGGTTCGTTGGTTCGTTGGTTCGTTGGTTCGTTGGTTCGTTGGTTCCTTGGTTCGTTGGTTCGTTGGTTCGTTTGTTTCTTTGTTTCTTTCCTTCTTTGTTCGTTTGTTCGTTTGTTCGTTTGTTCGTTGGTTCGTTGCTTCGTTTGTTCGTTTGTTCGTTTGTTCGTTTGTTCGTTTGTTCGTTTGTTCGTGTGTTCGTTTGTTCGTTTGTTCGTTAGTTCGTTTGTTCGTTTGTTCGCTGGTTCGTTGGTTCGTTGGTTCGTTGGTTCGTTGTTTCGTTGGTTCGTTGGTTCGTTGGTTCGCTTGTTCGTTGGTTCGTTGGTTCGTTGGTTCGTCGGTTCGTTGGTTCGTTGGTTCGTTTGTTCGTTGGTTCGTTGGTTCGTTGGTTCGTTGGTTCGTTGGTTCGTTGGTTCGTTGGTTCGTTGGTTCGTTGGTTCGTTGGTTCGTTGGTTCGTTGGTTCGTTGGTTCGATGGTTCGTTGGTTCGTTGGTTCGTTGGTTCGTTGGTTCGTTGGTTCGTTGGTTCGTTGGTTCGTTGGTTCGTTGGTTCGTTGGTTCGTTGGTTCGTTGGTTCGTTTGTTTCTTTGTTTCTTTCTTTCTTTGTTCGTTGTTTCGTTGGTTCGTTGGTTCGTTGGTTCGTTGGTTCGTTTGTTTCTTTGTTTCTTTCTTTCTTTGTTCGTTTGTTCGGTTGTTCGTTGGTTCGTTGGTTCGTTGGTTCGTTGGTTCGTTGGTTCGTTGGTTCGTTGGTTCGTTGGTTCGTTGGTTCGTTGGTTCGTTGGTTCGTTGGTTCGTTGGTTCGTTTGTTTCTTTGTTTCTTTCTTTCTTTGTTCGTTTGTTCGTTTGTTCGTTTGTTCGTTGGTTCGTTGGTTCGTTTGTTCGTTTGTTCGTTTGGTCGTTTGTTCGTTTGTTCGTTTGTTCGTTTGTTCGTTTGTTCGTTTGTTCGTTTGTTCGTTTGTTCGCTGGTTCGTTGGTTCGTTGGTTCGTTGGTTCGTTGGTTCGTTGGTTCGTTGGTTCGTTGGTTCGTTGGTTCGTTGGTTCGTTGGTTCGTTGGTTCGTTGGTTCCTTGGTTCGTTGGTTCGTTGGTTCGTTTGTTTCTTTGTTTCTTTCTTTCTTTGTTCGTTTGTTCGTTTGTTCGTTTGTTCGTTGGTTCGTTGGTTCGTTTGTTCGTTTGTTCGTTTGTTCGTTTGTTCGTTTGTTCGTTTGTTCGTTTGTTCGTTTGTTCGTTTGTCCGTTTGTTCGTTTGTTCGCTGGTTCGTTGCTTCGTTTGTTCGTTTGTTCGTTTGTTCGTTTGTTCGTTTGTTCGTGTGTTCGTTTGTTCGTTTGTTCGTTAGTTCGTTTGTTCGTTTGTTCGCTGGTTCGTTGGTTCGTTGGTTCGTTGGTTCGTTGTTTCGTTGGTTCGTTGGTTCGTTGGTTCGCTTGTTCGTTGGTTCGTTGGTTCGTTGGTTCGTCGGTTCGTTGGTTCGTTGGTTCGTTTGTTCGTTGGTTCGTTGGTTCGTTGGTTCGTTGGTTCGTTGGTTCGTTGGTTCGTTGGTTCGTTGGTTCGTTGGTTCGTTGGTTCGTTGGTTCGTTGGTTCGTTGGTTCGATGGTTCGTTGGTTCGTTGGTTCGTTGGTTCGTTGGTTCGTTGGTTCGTTGGTTCGTTGGTTCGTTGGTTCGTTGGTTCGTTGGTTCGTTGGTTCGTTTGTTTCTTTGTTTCTTTCTTTCTTTGTTCGTTGTTTCGTTGGTTCGTTGGTTCGTTGGTTCGTTGGTTCGTTTGTTTCTTTGTTTCTTTCTTTCTTTGTTCGTTTGTTCGGTTGTTCGTTGGTTCGTTTGTTCGTGTGTTCGTTTGTTCGTTTGTTCGTTAGTTCGTTTGTTCGTTTGTTCGCTGGTTCGTTGGTTCGTTGGTTCGTTGGTTCGTTGTTTCGTTGGTTCGTTGGTTCGTTGGTTCGCTTGTTCGTTGGTTCGTTGGTTCGTTGGTTCGTCGGTTCGTTGGTTCGTTGGTTCGTTTGTTCGTTGGTTCGTTGGTTCGTTGGTTCGATGGTTCGTTGGTTCGTTGGTTCGTTGGTTCGTTGGTTCGTTGGTTCGTTGGTTCGTTGCTTCGTTGGTTCGTTGGTTCGATGGTTCGTTGGTTCGTTGGTTCGTTGGTTCGTTGGTTCGTTGGTTCGTTGGTTCGTTGGTTCGTTGGTTCGTTGGTTCGTTGGTTCGTTGGTTCGTTTGTTTCTTTGTTTCTTTCTTTCTTTGTTCGTTGTTTCGTTGGTTCGTTGGTTCGTTGGTTCGTTGGTTCGTTTGTTTCTTTGTTTCTTTCTTTCTTTGTTCGTTTGTTCGGTTGTTCGTTGGTTCGTTGGTTCGTTGGTTCGTTGGTTCGTTGGTTCGTTGGTTCGTTGGTTCGTTGGTTCGTTGGTTCGTTGGTTCGTTGGTTCGTTGGTTCGTTGGTTCGTTGGTTCGTTGGTTCGTTGGTTCGTTGGTTCGTTGGTTCGTTGGTTCGTTGGTTCGTTGGTTCGTTGGTTCGTTGGTTCGTTGGTTCGTTGGTTCGTTGGTTCGTTGGTTCGTTGGTTCGTTGGTTCGTTGGTTCGTTGGTTCGTTGGTTCGTTTGTTCGCTGGTTCGTTGGTTCGTTGGTTCGTTGGTTCGTTTGTTCGTTTGTTCGTTTGTTCGCTGGTTCGTTGGTTCGTTGGTTCGTTGGTTCGTTGGTTCGTTGGTTCGTTGGTTCGTTGGTTCGTTGGTTCGTTGGTTCGTTGGTTCGTTGGTTCGTTGGTTCGTTGGTTCGTTGGTTCGTTGGTTCGTTGGTTCGTTGGTTCGTTGGTTCGTTGGTTCGTTGGTTCGTTGGTTCGTTGGTTCGTTGGTTCGTTGGTTCGTTGGTTCGTTGGTTCGTTGGTTCGTTGGTTCGTTGGTTCGTTGGTTCGTTGGTTCGTTGGTTCGTTGGTTCGTTGGTTCGTTGGTTCGTTGGTTCGTTGGTTCGTTGGTTCGTTGGTTCGTTGGTTCGTTGGTTCGTTGGTTCGTTGGTTCGTTGGTTCGTTGGTTCGTTGGTTCGTTGGTTCGTTGGTTCGTTGGTTCGTTGGTTCGTTGGTTCGTTGGTTCGTTGGTTCGTTGGTTCGTTGGTTCGTTGGTTCGTTGGTTCGTTTGTTTCTTTGTTTCTTTGTTTCTTTGTTCGTTTGTTCGGTTGTTCGTTTGTTCGTTGATTCGTTGATTCGTAGGTTCGTTTGTTCGTTTGTTCGTTTGTTCGTTTGTTCGTTTGTTCGCTGGTTCGTTGGTTCGTTGGTTCGTTGGTTCGTTGGTTCGTTGGTTCGTTGGTTCGTTGGTTCGTTGTTTCGTTGGTTCGTTGGTTCGTTGGTTCGTTGGTTCGTTGGTTCGTTGGTTCGTTGGTTCGTTGGTTCGTTGGTTCGTTGGTTCGTTGGTTCGTTGGTTCCTTGGTTCGTTGGTTCGTTGGTTCGTTGGTTCGTTGGTTCTTTGGTTCGTTGGTTCGTTGGTTCGTTGGTTCGTTGGTTCGTTGGTTCGTTGGTTCGTTGGTTCGTTGGTTCGTTGATTCGTTGGATCGTTGGTTCGTTGGTTCGTTTGTTTCTTTGTTTCTTTGTTTCTTTCTTTCATTGTTCGTTTGTTCGTTTGTTCGTTGGTTCGTTTGTTCGTTTGTTCGCTGGTTCGTTGGTTCGTTGGTTCGTTTGTTCGTTTGTTCGTTTGTTCGCTGTTTCGTTGGTTCGTTGGTTCGTTGGTTCGTTGTTTCGTTGGTTCGTTGGTTCGTTGTTTCGTTGGTTCGTTGGTTAGTTGGTTCGTTGGTTCGTTGGTTCGTTGGTTCGTTGGTTCGTTGGTTCGTTGGTTCGTTGGTTCGTTGTTTCGTTGTTTCGTTGTTTCTTTGTTTCGTTGTTTCGTTGTTTCGTTGTTTCGTTGTTTCGTTGTTTCGTTGTTTCGTTGTTTCGTTGTTTCGTTGATTCGTTGTTTCGTTGTTTCGTTGTTTCGTTGTTTCGTTGTTTCGTTGTTTCGTTGTTTCGTTGTTTCGTTGTTTCGTTGTTTCGTTGTTTCGTTGTTTCGTTGTTTCGTTGTTTCGTTGTTTCGTTGTTTCGTTGTTTCGTTGTTTCGTTGTTTCGTTGGTTCTTTTGTTTCTTTGTCACTTTGTTCGTTGGTTCGTTGGTTCGTTGGATTGTTGGTTCGTTGGTTCATTGGTTCGTTGGTTCGTTGGTTCGTTGGTTCGTTGGTTCGTTGGTTCGTTGGTTCGTTGGTTCGTTGGTTCGTTGGTTCGTTGGTTCGTTGGTTCGTTGGTTCCTTGGTTCGTTGGTTCGTTGGTTCGTTGGTTCGTTGGTTCTTTGGTTCGTTGGTTCGTTGGTTCGTTGGTTCGTTGGTTCGTTGGTTCGTTGGTTCGTTGGTTCGTTGGTTCGTTGATTCGTTGGATCGTTGGTTCGTTGGTTCGTTTGTTTCTTTGTTTCTTTGTTTCTTTCTTTCTTTGTTCGTTTGTTCGTTTGTTCGTTGGTTCGTTGGTTCGTTGGTTCGTTGGTTCGTTGGTTCGTTGGGTCGTTGGTTCGTTGGTACGTTGGTTCGTTTGTTTCTTTGTTTATTTCTTTCTTTGTTCGTTTGTTCGTTTCTTCGTTTGTTCGTTGGTTCGTTGGTTCGTTTGTTCGTTGGTTCGCTTGTTCGTTGGTTCGTTGGTTCGTTGGTTCGTTGGTTCGTCGGTTCGTTGGTTCGTTGGTTCGTTGGTTCGTTTGTTCGTTGGTTCGTTGGTTCGTTGGTTCGTTGGTTCGTTGGTTCGTTGGTTCGTTGGTTCGTTGGTTCGTTTGTTTCTTTGTTTCTTTCTTTCTTTGTTCGTTTGTTCGTTTGTTCGTTTGTTCGTTGGTTCGTTGGTTCGTTGGTTCGTTTGTTCGTTTGTTCGTTTGTTCGTTTGTTCGTTTGTTCGTTTGTTCGTTGGTTCGTTGGTTCGTTTGTTCGTTGGTTCGTTGGTTCCTTGGTTCGTCGGTTCGTTGGTTCGTTGGTTCGTTGGTTCGTTTGTTCGTTGGTTCGTTGGTTCGTTGGTTCGTTGGATCGTTGGTTCGTTGGTTCGTTGGTTCGTTGGTTCGTTGGTTCGTTGGTTCGTTGGTTCGTTGGTTCGTTGGTTCGTTGGTTCGTTGGTTCGTTGGTTCGTTGGTTCGTTGGTTCGTTGGTTCGTTTGTTCCTTTGTTTCTGTCTTTCTTTGTTCGTTGTTTCGTTGGTTCGTTGGTTCGTTGGTTCGTTGGTTCGTTGGTTCGTTTGTTTCTTTGTTTCTTTCTTTCTTTTTTCGTTTGTTCGGTTGTTCGTTTGTTCGTTGATTCGTTGGTTCGTTTGTTCGTTTGTTCGTTTGTTCGTTTGTTCGTTTGTTCGCTGGTTCGTTGCTTCCTTGGTTCGTTGTTTCGTTGGTTCGTTGGTTCGTTGGTTCGTTGGTTCGTTGGTTCGTTGGTTCGTTGGTTCGTTGGTTCGTTGGTTCGTTGGTTCGTTGGTTCGTTGGTTCGTTGGTTCGTTGGTTCGTTGGTTCGTTGGTTCGTTGGTTCCTTGGTTCGTTGGTTCGTTGGTTCGTTTGTTTCTTTGTTTCTTTCTTTCTTTGTTCGTTTGTTCGTTTGTTCGTTTGTTCGTTGGTTCGTTGGTTCGTTTGTTCGTTTGTTCGTTTGTTCGTTTGTTCGCTTGTTCGTTTGTTCGTTTGTTCGTTTGTTCGTTTGTTCGTTTGTTCGTTTGTTCGTTTGTTCGCTGGTTCGTTGGTTCGTTGGTTCGTTGGTTCGTTGTTTCGTTGGTTCGTTGGTTCGTTGGTTCGCTTGTTCGTTGGTTCGTTGGTTCGTTGGTTCGTCGGTTCGTTGGTTCGTTGGTTCGTTTGTTCGTTGGTTCGTTGGTTCGTTGGTTCGTTGGTTCGTTGGTTCGTTGGTTCGTTGGTTCGTTGGTTCGTTGGTTCGTTGGTTCGTTGGTTCGTTGGTTCGTTGGTTCGTTGGTTCGTTGGTTCGTTGGTTCGTTGGTTCGTTGGTTCGATGGTTCGTTGGTCCGTTGGTTCGTTGGTTCGTTGGTTCGTTGGTTCGTTGGTTCGTTGGTTCGTTGGTTCGTTGGTTCGTTTGTTTCTTTGTTTCTTTCTTTCTTTGTTCGTTGGTTCGTTGGTTCGTTGGTTCGTTGGTTCGTTTGTTTCTTTGTTCGTTTGTTCGTTTGTTCGTTTGTTCGGTTGTTCGTTGGTTCGTTGGTTCGTTGGTTCGTTGGTTCGTTGGTTCGTTGGTTCGTTGGTTCGTTGGTTCGTTGGTTCGTTGGTTCGTTGGTTCGTTGGTTCGTTGGTTCGTTTGTTTCTTTGTTCGTTTGTTCGTTTGTTCGTTGGTTCGTTGGTTCGATGGTTCGTTGGTTCGTTGGTTCGTTGGTTCGTTGGTTCGTTGGTTCGTTGGTTCGTTGGTTCGTTGGTTCGTTGGTTCGTTGGTTCGTTGGTTCGTTGGTTCGTTGGTTCGTTGGTTCGTTGGTTCGTTGGTTCGTTGGTTCGTTGGTTCGTTGGTTCGTTGGTTCGTTGGTTCGTTGGTTCGTTGGTTCGTTGGTTCGTTTGTTTCTTTGTTTCTTTCTTTGTTTGTTCGTTTGTTCGTCGGTTCGTTGGTTCGTTGGTTCGTTGGTTCGTTTGTTCGTTGGTTCGTTGGTTCGTTGGTTCGTTGGTTCGTTGGTTCGTTGGTTCGTTGGTTCGTTGGTTCGTTGGTTCGTTGGTTCGTTGGTTCGTTGGTTCGTTGGTTCGTTTGTTTCTTTGTTCGTTTGTTCGTTTGTTCGTTGGTTCGTTGGTTCGATGGTTCGTTGGTTCGTTGGTTCGTTGGTTCGTTGGTTCGTTGGTTCGTTGGTTCGTTGGTTCGTTGGTTCGTTGGTTCGTTGGTTCGTTGGTTCGTTGGTTCGTTGGTTCGTTGGTTCGTTGGTTCGTTGGTTCGTTGGTTCGTTGGTTCGTTGGTTCGTTGGTTCGTTGGTTCGTTGGTTCGTTGGTTCGTTGGTTCGTTGGTTCGTTGGTTCGTTTGTTTCATTGTTTCTTTCTTTCTTTGTTCGTTTGTTCGTTGGTTCGTTCTTTCGTTGGTTCGTTGGTTCGTTGGTTCGTTGGTTCGTTGGTTCGTTGGTTCGTTGGTTCGTTGGTTCGTTGGTTCGTTGGTTCGTTGGTTCGTTGGTTCGTTGGTTCGTTGGTTCGTTGGTTCGTTGGTTCGTTGGTTCGTTGGTTCGTTGGTTCGTTGGTTCGTTGGTTCGTTGGTTCGTTGGTTCGTTGGTTCGTTGGTTCGTTGGGTCGTTGGTTCGTTGGTACGTTGGTTCGTTTGTTTCTTTGTTTCTTTCTTTCTTTGTTCGTTTGTTCGTTTCTTCGTTTGTTCGTTGGTTCGTTGCTTCGTTTGTTCGTTTGTTCGTTTGTTCGTTTGTTCGTTTGTTCGTTTGTTCGTTTGTTCGTTTGTTCGTTTGTTCGTTTGTTCGTTTGTTCGTTTGTTCGTTTGTTCGTTTGTTCGTTTGTTCGTTTGTTCGCTGGTTCGTTGGTTGGTTGGTTCGTTGGTTCGTTGGTTCGTTGGTTCTTCGGTTCGTTGGTTCGTTGGTTCGTTGGTTCGTTGGTTCGTTGGTTCGTTGGTTCGTTGGTTCGTTGGTTCGTTGGTTCGTTGGTTCGTTGGTTCGTTGGTTCGTTGGTTCGTTTGTTCGTTGGTTCGCTTGTCCGTTGGTTCGTTGGTTCGTTGGTTCGTTGGTTCGTCGGTTCGTTGGTTCGTTGGTTCGTTGGTTCGTTGGTTCGTTTGTTCGTTGGTTCGTTGGTTCGTTGGTTCGTTGGTTCGTTGGTTCGTTGGTTCGTTTGTTTCTTTGTTTCTT